>NW_022196090.1:0-145000 GCF_008641045.1 Pistacia vera
CTGCCTCCCAAATGACGAACCAAGACTCTTTTCTCTTCCTTTTTGCTCTAATTTATACCTTTTTCACTTAAGGACCAAGCCCTAGCAAGCCAAAGCGCGTCGTTTTATTTTTACATCTGATGCAGGTTTCGTCACGGTGAAGATTTTTCTTCGCCGCGATGAGGATGTTTAGGCCAATTTTGAGCATGATAGAGTATGAATCTAGAAACGTGTTAAAGATATTAATTGTAGCCCTTTAAATTATATTTCTGGTCGTTTAGGAATCAGCACAATCTGAGGTCTACAGCTCAAGTTATGGCAGAAATACTGAAGCACGTCCAAAGACATTTTTCTTCAGTTCCCATTGTACTTTTCACGACTTCAAGCCAAGTTTCCACCCTCGTCCAATCAGAATTCAAAAAAACCCAAAACATGAAAGTTGTAGCTCTTCTTCTTCGCTTTCCAAAGCTTCTAAATTTAGGTCATTCCAAATCCAAGCTCAAGTTACACAATTTACGCTCAAAACTGTCATTTATGCTCAAAATCATCGTTTAGGCCTGCAAAGAGAAATTAATAGAATTAGGTAGCAATTATGGCCCAAATTTTATGAAAAGTATCCTAAATCCTATCAAAATTCAATGCAAAATCATAGTGTAAAATATGATTATCATGTTTATCTCTCTAAGGAATTGTGTCCTAGAACATAAGATGAGAGAGATAGGATGAAGAGGATTCCATATGCATCAGCAATTGGATCCATCATGTATGCCATGCTATGTAATCGGATTGATGTCTCATGTGCTTTGAGCACTTGTAATAGATATCAATCAGATCCAAGTGAGCATCATTAGATGGCTGTCAAGAACATTCTTAAGTACCTGAAGAGGACTAAGGATATGTTCTTTGTTTATGGAGGGGAAGATGAGCTCACTGTAAGAGGATACAGTGATGCTAGTTTCCAAACAAACAAAGATGATTATCGATTGCAATCAGGGTTTGTATTTTATCCCAATGGGGGTGTAGTGAGCTGGAAGAGCTCCAAGGAAAGCACTGTAGCAGACTCTACAATGGAGGCTGAGTATATTGTATTAGTAGATACGGCCAAAGAGGCAGTCTAGATTAGGAAGTTCGTCACTGAACTTGGTGTGGTTCCCATGATTGTTGATCCAGTAGACATTTATTGCGACAACAATGGAGCAATAGCTCAAGCCAGGGAACCACGTTCTCATCAGAAGTCTAGACACATACTCAGACGATTCATCTCATCAAAGAAATAGTTGAGAGGAAAGATGTGCAAATCAGTAAAGTGCATACTGATGACAATCTCGCAGATCCACGAACAAAGCCTCTGTCGCAGCAAAAGCATGAAAGACACTTGAGATCATTTGGTATTAAATACATGAATGATTGGCTGTAGTGCAAGTGGGAGATTGTTAGAGTAAATGCCTTAGAGCAAATCAATTATTGTAGAATTGACTCTTTGTAATAATGGTCATTGATCAATAAAAGGCATTTTTATTCTATATCACGTAAATCATCATTGTATGTATTGATATATGTCTTTAGAGTGGTAGAACCGTGATGAGGATATCAAGTGTTTCAAATCTTGATAGTGGGAACCCTATACGCACATAAGGTAGCCATTCTAGAAGCGGCTGTAGCCCTAGTATTATTCTGAAGTAAGGGCACAGATAATACGGTGTAACGCCCCACTTGAGGTACGTAGTAAATTATCTTGAATGTTTATTGCTTGGTTCTCATTTGAGCTTGTATGTTGTTATTTTCAGTTGGTTGGCCCTTAGTTGGTTTGGTTGAGTGTTTGCCCTGATTTTGGTTGAGTTTTGGCGAAGTGTGAATTTCAGTCTTCACCGGGGCGAAAAAGAGTCTTCGCCGTGGCAACGTTGGCTTTGTAATTGCAGTGTCGGCTCTGTAATTTTTCGTCGAGGCGATAGAAGTTTCTTCATCGCAGCAACGGGACGGTAGAAAAGTTTCTTGAGGTTTCTAGAGAATTCTCCATAGGGGTCAAATGACATTTCTACCCTTAATTAGCAGGAAAAGTGGGGAGTAAAATGTAAGAGAATTTTATGGAGAATATGTTAGAGTGGGGTTGTGATTGTAATGATTTAAAGGACAAGAATGGAATTTTCAAGGAAGAGCAAGGGCAATATGGGAATGAATGAAGAAAGTTTGAGCTAAAAATGAGATAAGCTTCATAAACCCTTCATTCATTCTTCTTCCACCGCCATACTCTTTCACCATTTCCTCTCACTTCTTCCTTCCATCTTTCAAGGATCTTTGAGGGTTTTTAGTTGGATCTTGGTAGAACATTAATCTAAGGCATCCTAAGGTAAGGATTCTTGCTTTGGATGTGAAGTTTGGCATATATTGTATATTGAAGTCTTATGGTGTTATTGTTTCAAGGGTAGAGAAGAGACAAGCATTTTAAAGGAAGGGAAAGTGCAAGTGTGATCTCTCCATTGCAAGCTAAGTAAATCCATCCCAAGTTGAAATTTGAGGAAACTTTTGAGTAGAGATTAAGTAGAGATTTATTTATGCATGTGTATGATATATTGAGAAATTGGGTTGAGATGAGTATTTGTTGTATGGTTATTGAATACACTTCATTGATGAGAAGTGTTAATATGTGATGAATATGTGATGAGAGGATGTAGTTTGAAATGAAGTTGGAGGAGATTGAATAATTTCTTTGGGAGTGCTCTTTTATGACAAGAATCATAGTTATGTGAGGGAGTTTCCTCCCATTTTGGATGGTTCAAGAGAAAGATAGAACTATAGATAAAGTAGAGTGTATGTATGCACACTAGATGTTTGATGAAATGCCTAAGAGAATCATGAGTAGTAAACCTTAATTCTTGCAACATTGCATGTTGGCATTTCATGAGTGTATTAGTGGAGAAGATTAATTATGCATTGAGAAGTGGCTTGAGAAAGAGTAGAGAACTTTGTGTATGAACTACTCTAAGAGTAGAGAGAATGAGAAAAACACTAAAAACGGGTTGGTGCTTTGTGATCTCCACCCGGTAGATACTTAAACGGATTGGTGCCTTGTGATCTCCACTCGAAAGTTATGAAAAGCGGGTTGGTGCTTTGTGATCTCCACCCGAAAGTCACGAAGAGTGGGTTGGTGTTGTGTGAACTCCATCCGACAATGCCTCCGGTAAGATGAGGCCGTGACATATAACAAAAGTTAAGTAAGCGAGAGCTGTGTGAAAGAGAAAATAGTAAATGAGATAAGAAGAGTGTAAGGAAAGAATTAAGAGAAAGAGTTACGAGGATAGTCGAGTAGAGGATTTACTTACTGAGCATTATTTTGTGCTCACCCCATTGTTTTTCTTTGTGGTTGCAGGATCTAGGTGAGAACGCAGTTGGATGGGCGTCGGCAAGCGAAGAGCAATAGCTACACTGTCCGCTGTTTGAATGGCATTTGTAAATGATAGTGTTATTTTGTATAAAGAATGTTTATATGTAATAAAAGAAAAGTTTTTGGGCCCATTTACTTCTGTTAATATAAATGTATTCTACTTAATATATTTCTATGAGTAGTATAAAGCAGTTATTACACTTTTGGTATCAAAGCAAGATTTGACAGTGTACTATTCTCATCGCTCCGAGGTCCGATAACCGCTGTGTGAGTTAATTCTTTCCTTACTATACGTGTTTCTCAAATTGATTAAATGTGATTGTTTTGTAGATGAGGCGTAGTAATTGAAAACGTGGTAAGGGTGTAATGAATGAGGGAGAATCTTCTAACCCACCAAAAGCTACGCCCCCTCCCTTGGATGAAGCTAGAGTTCGGGGGATTATACAACAAGTTATGGCCAAAACCCAAGGGAGAGTTGTAACCCCCATGTAGGTACCACCAGCTACGAATGTAGGAAGAGAACAATTGGTACCTCCCCTAATACAAAATAGAGTTGAACCAATTTATGGTCTTCCTAATCAACATCAACCCTCAGAGTTTAAAGGTACTATGGACCCAAGAATGGCAGAAGAATGGTTTAGGGCTGTAGAGCGAACAACAGGTTTATTCCCCATGATGGGCCGAGAGAAGATCTGGTATGCGAGTTTCTTGTTTCGGGGTGATGCCCGAATTTGGTGGGAACTAATGGAAGAAACCCATGATGTGGCAACGATGACTTGGGAAGAGTTCAGGGAAGAGTTTGAGGCCAAGTATAGGACAGATGACTGAGTTCATAAGAAGGTCCAAGAATTTATCAATTTACAGCAGGGGTCTAGTACTGTGAAGGAGTATTCAGTAAAATTCAACTCCCTTGCAATATTTGCACCCGAAATAGTTAGTACTTCGGCATTGAGAAGAGATAAGTTTGTACATGGATTGAAGCCAGAGATAGCCTGGGATATAATGACTAGTTTCGATCCCTCTCAAACTTATAGTGAGGCCTTGAGGCGAGCAACGAGGGAAAAAATTTTCAAGAATAAAATTCCCCTAGTAGGTTCCTCGACAAGAGGACCAAGTGAGCCACCCTCTGCCCTGCAGAGAGAAAAAGTAGTGGGTGTGAAAGGCAAAGAAATTAAGAATCAGAATAAGAAGTTTCAGTTTACACAGAACAGAAGAGAGTTGAAGAATAAGCGACCCCGGACAGAAGGGTTTCCTTTTTGCCCTAAATGTGGGAGGAACCACTCAGGAGAGTGTCTGAGAGACCAGAGGGTGTGTTTTAGGTGCCAACAGCCAGGGCACTTGATGAGAGATTCTAAAGCTCCTCTTCCACCACCTGCACAGGGTTCTGAAGGTATTACGAATACCAGAGTGTTTACTGTGGCACAGGGTGAAGCAGAGGCTAGTCCATCAGCCATGACTAGTCAGTTATTATTCCATTATGTTCCTTTGTATGCTTTAATTGATTCAGGAGCCACTCATTCTTTTATATCGTATGGGATGATTGAGAGGTTAGGTTTGAAACCTACTAGAGTGACTCAACCCATTAGGATAGAGTTACCCGATGGGGTTAGTGTTATGACGCAAGAAGTGTTGACAGGCGAGTCTGTGGTGATCCAAGGTAGAGATTTAACAGTTGATCTAATAGTTTTTGATATGCCTGACTTTGATGTGATATTGGGCATGGATTTCCTAGGGAGATATGGGGTAGAGATTGATTGTCGGAAGAAGAAAATGAGATTTAATCTCGATAATGGAGATAAATTTAGTTTTGGAGAGGGTCATCAGTTGAGCATGTTGATTAGTAGTGTGAAGGCTAGAAAGATGTTGAGAAGGGGGTGTTCGGGATATATTGCCCATGTAGTGCAGAGTGGTGATGTTCCACAGCCAAAGATTTAGAGGGTGCCAGTAGTTCGAGATTTTCTAGATGTGTTTCCGGAAGAGTTATCGGGTTTGCCTCTAGAAATGGAGGTTGAGTTTAGTATTGAACTAGCACCAGGGACAGCACCAATATCCAAAGCCCCTTATCAAATGGCCTTAGTAGAGCTTCAGGAATTAAAGAAGCAACTCCAAGAGCTTTTGGACAAAGGCTTTATCCGACTGAAACATTCTCTCTAGGGAGCTCCAATTTTGTTTGTGAAGAAGAAAGACGGGTCACTACAGATGTGTATCGATTATAGAGAATTGAATAAAGTGACAGTGAAGAATAAGTACTCGCTACCTCGCATTGATGATTTGTTCGATCAGTTAAAAGGAGCCGCAATGTTCTCTAAAATTGATTTGAGGTCAGGGTACCATCAGGTAAGAGTGGTTGAGCAAGATGTGGCTAAGACCGTTTTCCGTACAAGGTATGGGCATTATGAGTTTGTAGTGATGCTGTTTGGTTTGACTAATGCCCAAGCAGTTTTTATGGACTTGATGAATCGGGTATTCCATGATTACTTGGACCAATTTATAGTGGTTTTCATTGATGATATCTTGGTTTATTCTAAGTCGAGGGAAGAGCATGAGAAACATTTGAGGATAGTGTTACAACGATTTAAGAGAAAGGAAGTTGTACGCTAAATTTTCTAAGTATGAGTTTTGCCTTGATCAGGTGATATTTCTGGGTCATACTGTGTCTAAGTAAGGGATTTCAGTGGATCTGAGTAAAGTGCAGGCAAAATCCTTGAATGGCAGAGACCGAGGACAGTGAAAGAAGTCAGGAGTTTCTTAGGCTTAGCAGGTTACTACCTGCGATTTGTAGCAGGGTTCGCCCAATTGGCTAAACCGTTGACAGCTCTTACCAAACAAAGAACTCCTTTTGTATGGTCAGAAGCATTTGAAAAGAGCTTTCATGAGTTAAAGAAGAGATTAACGACAACTCTCATGTTAGTGTTAACACAGGAGGGTGTAGATTATGATATTTATACAAATGCCTCACTACAAGGACTTGGTGCTGTATTAATGTAGTTAGGTAGGGTGATAGCATATGCCTCTCGGCAATTGAAAGAGTATGAGACGTGATACCCTACGCATGATTTAGAGTTGGCAGCCATGGTCTTCGAACTAAAGATTTGGAGGCACTACCTTTATGGTGCAAAAAGTAATATCTACAACGATCATAAGAGTTTAAAGTATTTCTTCACTCAGAAGGAGTTGAACATGAGATAGAGAAGGTGGTTAGAGCTGGTTAAGGACTATGATGTCAGATCAAGTAACAACCGGGAAAGGCCAATATAGTAGCCAATGCCTTGAGTAGAAAAGCTTATTTGTCTCGGCTCACTAAGCAGAAAGAGTTAATAGAAGAATTATGTAAAGAAAGATTGAAGTGATTCCAGGAAGGATTGCCAGGTTAGAGGTTCAGTCTACTTTGCTGGAGGAAGTCAGAGACAAGCAAGTGGCTGATGAGTGGTGTTAGAGAATAGTTCAACAAGTGCATGAGGGCAAGACAACAGAGTTTCAAGTGATAGATGGTGTCCTCTATTTCAGGAATCGGTTGTGTATCCCTCAGAATGATGAGTTAAGGAAGAGACTACTTACAGAAGCTAATGACACATCGTACAATACTTATCCTAAAGCAACCAAAATGTATCAAGATGTAAAGAGAGGCTATTGGTGGCTAGGTATGAAGAGAGATATTGCAGAATTTGTAGCTAAATGTTTGGTTTGTCAGCAAGTGAAAGCAGAACACCAACGGTAGTTAGGGTTACTTCAGCCACTAAGTATTCCCGAGTGGAAATGGGAAAGCATTTCAAAGGATTTTATCATAGGTCTCCCCAGAGTACAGAGAGAGTATAATGCTATATGGGTGATTGTGGACAGGTTAACCAAGTCAGCCCATTTTCTTCCAGTAAAGGAGAGCACCACTACAGATCAGTTGGCTCAGATTTACATTAAAGAGATAGTCAGGTTGCATGGTGTGCCCAAGACAATAGTGTCAGATAGAGATTCCAGGTTTGTTTCAGCTTTTTGGACGAGTTTATAGAGGAATTTGTGTAATAACTGCTGTATACTAATAAAATACATGTAGAATAATAAAAGTAAATGGGCCCAAAAATTTGTCTTGTATTATGTATATACATTCGTTGTACAAAAGAGTATCATTTACAAAATGCCATTCAAAACAAGGGACAGTGTGGCTGTTTCTCCTCGCTTGCCGACGTCCAACCGACTGCAACATCACCTAGATCCTGCAACCACAAAGGAAAAATAACGGGATGAGCACAAAATAATGCTCAGTAAGTAAGTCCTCTACTTGTCTATCCCCGTAACTATTTTTCTTAATTCTTTCCTTACACTATTTTTGTTTCTATTTCTCTTTCAGACAACTTTCTTTTTATTAACCTTTGCTATAAGTCATGGCCTCATCTTGCCGGAGGCACGGCCGGGTGGAGTTCACATAGCGCCAACCCACTCTTCGTGACTTTCGGGTGAAGATCACAAAGCATCAACCCATCTTTCATAACTATCGGGTGGAGATCACAAAGCATCAACCCGTTTCTCATAACTATCGGGTGGAGATCACAAAGCATCAACCCGTTTCTCATAACTATCGGGTGGAGGTCACAAAGCACCTACCCCTAGCACTTCTTATTCTCTCTACTCTTAGAGTAGTTCATTCACAAAGTTTTCTACTCTTTCTTAAGTCACACCTCAATGCACAATTAAGGCATATGGATGGTTCATCTCCACTAATGCACTTATGAGATGCTAACATGCAATATTGCAAGTATTTAGGCTTATTATTCATACTCAAACCTCTCTTAGGCATTTCATCAAACAACTCAAGTGCATATAAAGACTATACTATAACAATAGCTCTATTTCTTTCTCTAACCATCCCAAATGGGAGAACACTCCCTCACATAGCTATAAATCTTGCCAAGGAATAACACTTCTAAAAAGGTTTACTCAAAACCTTCCAAACCTCTTCTCAACTACATCTTCTCAACACATATCAACACATCTCTCAAATGAAGTGTATTCAATCACAACATGGGTAATTAATCTCAATTTCATAGCATATAACATGCACTTAACATACATACATAATTGCTATTAAATCTCTACTCACAAAGTTCTCAAACCTTAACTTGGGTGGGAATTTACCTACCTTGTAAGGGAGAACTCCCACTAGTACTTTCCTTTCCTCTTGCTTGCTTGACTTTTCTGTACCCTTTAAACAATGAAACCATACAACTTTAATATACAAATATACACACAAAACCTCACATCCAAAATAAGAATCCTTACCTTAAGATGCCTTAGCTTGATTTTCTACCCCAATCACTCCAAAAAGCCCTCAAAAATCCTTGAACTAATGAAAGAGGAATTGAGAGGAACTAGGAAAGGAGAATGGTAGTGGAGAAGAAGAATGAAGGGTTTGCAATGACTTAAATCCTTTTAACTCAACTTATGGGCAAGCATTCCCATATTGCCCTTACTCTTCCTTAGAAAATCCATCTATATCCTTTGATTCATTACAATCACACCCCCATACCAACATATTCTCCATGAAATTTCCTTACATTTTACTCCCCACTTTTCCTACTAATTAGGGGTAGAATGGTCAAATTGCCCTTAGGGAAGAAAATGTCTAAAACTTAAAAATCAAACTCAGCCGACTCTTCGCCGCGGCGAAGAACTTTCTTCGCCTCAGCAAAAACTTACAGCAACTACACCATGGTTGTAACACCTCTTCGCCGTGGCAAAGCTTCCTCTTCGCCTCGGCGACGCCTGCAACTCCAAAATTCCTCAAATCTTAATCAATTTCAAGGCAAACACTCAACCATCTTAACATACAAACTCGATTAAAGCTGAATCAAAGAACATTTAAGCAATACAACAAATCTTAACTACGTACCTCAAGTGGGGCATTACAATTTGGGTACCCGTTTAGCATTTAGTACTGCCTATCATCCTTAGACGGATGGCCAAACAGAGAGAACGAATTAGGTGCTTGAGGATATGTTGAGAGCTTGCTGTATAGATTATAAAGTATCCTGGCAGGAGATGTTACCCTTAGTAGAGTTTGCCTATAACAACAGTTATCAGTCTACGATTAAGATGGTGCCTTACGAGGCCTTATATGGTAGACGATGTAAGTCTCCACTCCATTAGGATGAGATCGGTGAAAGGAATGATTTGAGTACCGCTCTTGGGCCAGAGGTGACTCAGAAAATGATAGAGGACATAAAGTTAATCAGAAACAGAATGAAGCAAGCCCAAGATCGACAGAAGAGTTATACCGACTTGAAGAGGAAAGAGGTTGAATTCCAAGTGGGTGATAAAGTGTTTTTGAAAGTTTCCCCCTACAAGCGAGTAATGCGCTTTAGAAGCAAAGGGAAGTTAGCACCGAGATATGTAGATCCATTTGAGGTATTGCAACGAATGGGAAATGTGGCCTACAGATTAGCACTACCACCTAGTATGGGCAAGGTGCATGATGTGTTCCATGTCTTGATGCTTCAGAATTACGTAAGTGACCCCTCCCATATCTTGAAAGTAGACGATGTTGATTTAGAAGAGAACCTTGTGTATGAGGAGCGTCTAGTACAGATTTTGGACCGAAAGATTAAAGAGCTCCAAAATAAGAGCATTCCATTAGTAAAGGTTCTTTGGCAAAACCACAAGGTCGAAGAAGCCACATGGGAGGTAAAGCAAGACATGCAGAATCATTATCCGGAGCTGTTTATGTGAATTTCGCGGACAAAATTCTTTTAAGGGGGGTGGGGGGGTGGGGAGAATTATAACACCCCACTTGAGGTACGTAGTAAATTATCTTGAATGTTTATTGCTTTGTTCTCATTTGAGCTTGTATGTTGTTATTTTCAGTTGGTTAGCCCTTAGTTGGTTTGGTTGAGTGTTTACCCTGATTTTGGTTGAGTTTTGGCGAAGTGTGAATTTCGGTCTTCACCGGGGCAAAGAAGAGTTTTCGCCGCGACGACGTTGGCTTTGTAATTGTGGTGTCAGCTCTGTAATTTTTCACCGGGGTGATGGAACTTTCTTCACCGCGGTGACAGGACGACAGAAACGTTTCTTGAGGTTTCTAGAGAATTCTCCATAGGGGTCAAATGACCTTTCTACCCTTAATTAGTAGGAAAAGTGGGGAGTAAAATGTAAGAGAATTTTATGGAGAATATGTTAGAGTGGGTGTAACGCCCCACTTGAGGTACGTAGCTAACGTTTCTTCTTTTGCTCTTATTTGAGTTGGTTTATTGGTATTATTGTTTGGTTGACCTTTGATTGAGTGATGTGTTGAATACTTGCCCTGAAATTGGTTGAAATAGAAGAAGTTCAGTGTTCCAGGCTTTGCCGGGGCGAAGAAGAATCTTCGCCGCAGCGAAGGGGTGTTGAAGCCACGGGAAGCTGCTGGACAGTTTCGCCGCTGCGACAGAAGCTTCCTCGCTGTGGCGACGTGCCAACCAAAATGTTTGTTAAGTTTTAGATATTTTCTTCCCTAAGGGCAATTTGACCATTCTACCCCTAATTAGTAGGAAAAGTGGGGAGTATATTGAAAGGATTTTTCATGGAGAACATGTTAATGTGGGGTGTGTTTGTAATGGATCAAAGGATATAGATGGAATTCCCAAGGAAGAGTAAGGGCAAAATGGGAATGCTTGTGCATAAATTTCATTAAAAGGAATTAAGTCATTGCAAACCCTTCATTCTTCTTCTCCATCGCCACTCTCCTTTCTTACTTCCTATCAATTTCTTTCTTTTGTCAAGGAGTTTTAAAGGGCTTTTGGAGTGATTTGGGGTAGAAAATCAATCTAAGGCATCCTAAGGTAAGGATTCTTGCTTTGGTTGTGAAGCTTTGTGGTTTTTGAGTATAATTGAATATTAAGGTTTTTGTTCATTTGTTTAAAGAGTAGAGAAAAAGTCAAGCAAACCAAGAGAAAGGAAGAGCTGTGAGATCTCTCCATAACAAGTAGTAAATCCCAACCCAAGTGAGATTTGAGAATTTTCTTGATTAGGGTTTTAATAACAATTATGGATGTATGTTATAGCATGTTATATGCTATGTTATTGAGTCTTAAATGGAGACTATTATTGCTTTGTGATTGTTCATACATTTCAAGTATAAGAAGTGAGTGTGGGTTGGAAGTAGTTTGAGAGGAATTGAAGGATATTGTGAAATCCTTTCTGGAAGTGTCTTTCTTTGGCAGGATTATGGCTATGTGAGGGAGTTTCTCCCCATTTTGGATGGTTAGAGAAAGAACATAGAATATGTATAGTAGAGTTTTATTATGCACTTGAGTTGTTTGATGAAATGCCTAATAGAGGTTTGAGTATGAGAAATGAACCTTAATTCTTGCAACATTGCATGTTGGCATTTCATAAGTGCATTAGTGGAGATGAACCATCCATAGGCATTAATTGTGCATTGAGAAGTGACCTAAGAAAGAGTAGGAAACTTTGTGTAGGCACTTGCTCTATGAGTAGAGAACTTTGTGGATGCAATTACTCTAAGGGTAGAGAGAATGAGAAGTGCTAGAGTAGAGTGAATGAGAAGAGTATTAGAAATGGGTTGATGCTTTGTGATCATCACCCGATAGTTATTAGAAACAGGTGGATGCTTTGTGATCATCACCCGGTTAGTTATTAGAAAGGGGTTGATGCTTTGTGATCATCACCCGATATTTATTAGAAACGGGTTGATGCTTCGTGATCATCACCCGAATAGTTATTAGAAATGGGTTGATGCTTTGTGATCATCACCTGATAGTTATTAGAAACGGGTGGATGCTTTGTGATCATCACCCAATTAGTTATTAGAAACGGGTTGATGCTTTGTGATCGTCAACCGAAAGTCATGAGGACCGGGTAGGTGCTTTGTGGTCTCCATCCGATAGTTACGAAAACCGGGTAGGTGCTTCGTGATCCCCACTCGGTAGTCACTAAGAACGGGTTGGTGCTATGTGGACTCCACCCGACAGTCATGAAGAGTGAGATGGTGCTGTGTGAACGCCATCCGACCGTTCCTCCGGTAAGATGAGGTCATGACGTTTAGTAGGAAACAACAAAAAGTGTGAGGAAAGAATTAAGAGAAATACATACGGGGATAAACAGATAGAGGGTTTACTTACTGAGCATTAGTTTGTGCTCACCCCGTTATTTTCCTTCGTGGATGCAGGATCTAGGTGATGATGCAGTCGGAGGGGCGTCGGCAAGCGAGGGGCAATAGCTACATTGTTTCCCCTGTTTTTGTCTTTTTAAATGGCTTTTTGTAAATGATGCTCTTTCTGTACAAAAGACTTATTACATATAATAAAAATAAAAGTTTTGGGCCCATTTTCTATTGTTATTATGCATGCATTGTATTAGTTTACAGCAGTTGTTACAGTGGGGGTGTGATTGTAATGATTTAAAGATCAAGGATGGAATTTCCAAGGAAGAGCAAGGGCAATATGGGAATGAATGAAGAAAGTTTGAGCTAAAAATGAGATAAGCTTTATAAACCCTTCATTCATTCTTCTTCCACCGCCATACTCTTTCACCATTTCCTCTCACTTCTTCCTTCCATCTTTCAAGGATCTTTGAGGGTTTTTAGTTGGATCTTGGTAGAACATTAATCTAAGGCATCCTAAGGTAAGGATTCTTGCTTTGGTTGTGAAGTTTGGCATATATTGTATATTGAAGTCTTACGGTGTTATTGTTTAAAGGGTAAAGAAGAGACAAGCATTTTAAAGGAAGGGAAAGTGCAAGTGTGATCTCTCCATTGCAAGCTAAGTAAATCCATCCCAAGTTGAAATTTGAGGAAACTTTTGAGTAGAGATTAAGTAGAGATTTATTTATGCATGTGTATGATATATTGAGAAATTGGGTTGAGATGAGTATTTGTTGTATGGTTGTTGAATACACTTCATTGATGAGAAGTGTTAATATGTGATGAATATGTGATGAGAGGATGTAGTTTGAAATGACGTTGGAGGAGATTGAGTAATTTTGCTGGGAGTGCTCTTTTATGACAAGAATCATAGTTATGTGAGGGAGTTTCCTCCCATTTTGGATGGTTCAAGAGAGAGATAGAACTATAGATAAAGTAGAGTGTATGTATGCACACTAGATGTTTGATGAAATGCCTAAGAGAATCATGAGTAGTAAACCTTAATTCTTGCAAGATTGCATGTTGGCATTTCATGAGTGTATTAGTGGAGAAGATTAATTGTGCATTGAGAAGTGGCTTGAGGAAGAGTAGAAACTTTGTGTATGAACTACTCTAATAGTAGAGAGAATGAGAAAAACACTAAAAAAGGGTTGGTGCTTTGTGATCTCCACCCGAAAGTTATGAAAAGCAGATTGGTGCTTTGTGATCTTCACCCAAAAGTCACAAAGAGTGGGTTGGTGTTGTGTGAACTCCACCCAGCTGTGCCTCCGGTAAGATGAGGCCGTGACATATAGCAGAAGTTAAATAAGCGAGAGCTGTGTGAAAGAGAAAATAGTAAATGAGATAAGAAGAGTATAGGAAAGAATTAAGAGAAAGAGTTACGGGGACAGTCGAGTAGAGGATTTACTTACTGAGCATTATTTTGTGCTCACCCCGTTTTTTTTTTCTTTGTGGTTGCAGGATTTAGGTGAGAACTCAGTTGGATGGGCGTCGGCAAGCGAGGACACATAGCTACACTGTCCACTGTTTTAATGGCATTTGTAAATGATAGTGTTATTTTGTATAAAGAATGTTTATATGTAATAAAAGAAAAGTTTTTGGGCCCATTTATTTTTGTTAATATAAATGTATTCTACTTAATATATCTCTATGAGTAATATAAAGCAATTATTACATACGGTAAGGCTATCATAGTGTTGAACGACCCTATCGAAAGGCAGTGGTTGATCTTATTTGTCAAGGTTATTTGGTGACAACCTAGTGCAACACATGGGTGCTCGCTATGGCAAGTTCACTGGACTGACCCACCAAAGGATTCCATATGGATGGTAATCTTAGTGTCTATGGAACTGTAACACCCACATTGAGGTATGAAATTTTATTTATGTCTTAAAGTCTTTATGCCTTTATTTCATGCCTTTATTTCTAGAGGAATGCATGAAAATTTGTTGAAGAAAAAGTTTGCAGACTTCGCCGCGGCAAAGGAAGTTTGTCGCCATGGCATTGTACATTTTGCCCAAATTCGTGGCAGAAACAGGCAGCTTCGTTGGGGCGAAGAAAGTTCTTCACCGAGGCTAAGAACTCCAAAGATATTTTATTTATTTTGGGGAAATTCTTACTCAAGGGCAATATGGTCATTCCACCCACAATTAGTTGAAAGTGTAGGGAGTGAAAGGAGATAGAATTTCATGCAGAATGCAATGGAATGAGGACATTTTGGTAATTGACTAAGGGACATGGACGGAATTTCATGGAAAGTGTTAGGGTAAAATGGGAAGCTATGAGTAAATTTTGTTATATTAAGAGATTAAGCTTAAACCCTAGCCATTCTTCTTTGCCTTTCACGCCATCTTCTACTTAAAATTCTCTCAATTTCTTTCAATCAATTTTCAAGGGAATTTCATAGATTTTGGTCTAAGTTGGGTAGACTTTCAATCCTAAGCTTTAAGGTAAGACTCTTGCACCAATATATGAGTTATAATTTTTTTTAAGTGTTGAATTCTTATGGTTGTGGTTGATAGGTTGTAAGAGAAAGAAAGTTGTGTCAAGGGAAGATTAGAGTGTTGAGTTGCTCACTTTCAAGGTAAGTAAATCCAACTCAAGTTATGATTTGAGAAATCAATTGAGTAGAGACTTTTTACATGTATGTATGTGCTTATGATTTTGAGAATTGTTGATGAGATTGATGTTTATTGATGAATAGAATTGAGCCATGAGAAGTGGAATTGGTTGTATAGTGATTGATGGAAGTGTGGTTGAATTTAGAAAGTTTGAGTGGAATTTTTGGAGTATTTTCCTGGCCAGGTTTAGTATTGCTTTAAGGGAATTTTACTCCAAATATTGGTGGCTTGAAAAAGAAGTAGAAGTGTAGCCAAATTAGAGTTTGAGTGTGCATGCAATATGTTTGATGAAATGTCCAAGAGAAGTGTATGCATGAGTTTATTCACTTGTGATCTTACTATGAGCTTGTAGATGGTAAGGAATGACTTATTTTTATGCTACATGGCATTCTTACATTTAAACATTTCCATTTAGAAAGAATAACAAGCATGAGCCATCTACATGCATACATATACATATGTATGAGAACTTATAGAATAAAGAGAAAGAAAGAGAAGCTATTAAATAATGCTTTAAAAGAAGAAAAGAACAGCCTGTTACTATGGGGAACCTGTGAGTGATAGAAGAGAATAGCCCCACATGCATGCCGCCTTCAGTGAGCGGCCTCAAAATAGAAAGAAGAAAGTATACAGTTCGTTAGAAGTGCATGTGGATGAGAACTGTACCAACAGAATAAACCTATATGCACGCCGCTTTCAACAAGTGGACACAGAATAGAAACAAGAATTCTACAGTCTGTTAGAAGTGCATGTAGATGAGGATTGTACCCACTCACATGGCCAGGGTTCCGAATCCATGCCTCAACTAAATCCGATTGGCAAAGAAAGAATAGAAAGAAAGAACAAAAAGAATAGAATAGAAAGAAAGAATAGAATACAGAAAAAAAGCATAGAACATAGAAAAGAAAGAAAGAAGGTCAATAGAAAACAGAAAACAATAAAGAAAATGCATTCTTGTAGGCATTTATGAACATGCATCATGTCATTTATATTAGTCAGAATTAGTTTTTCTATTGGTGCTTATATGTTAGTAAGTGAGAAACTAGAACACAGAAAGAACATAAAAAGAATAAAGAAAGAACAGAGAGAAAGAACATAAAAAGAATAAAGAAAGAGTTGAGAGAAAAGAATAGAAAAGAATTGGGAAGAAGAGAGAGAGATTCAAAATCTGAACAACAGAAAGAGAGGAATAGCTTAGTGGTTTACTTATTGAGCAATTAGTGCTCACCCCGTTGTTTTCAATGTTTTTGCAAGTAGGAGGTAAAATGCGGTCGGAGGGAACGTTATGAGCGGAAGGGTCTGGCAACCACTGTCAAGTTTATTTTGAGCACTTTTATTTCTTAATGTATAGTTTTGTGTATAACAAAAGAAATGGGCCCAACTTTTGTATACTCATTTACATGTATAGATTTTCTTATCTGTATGAGTTTTACTGTACATTTTACGAGTATACTAGCTAGAGAAAGAAAGCATTACAGGAACATATCCTCTAACGAATGGTAGTGCATGTGATCCTTAGACTTGAGATCACCGGAGCGCCTTGTGGACCGATTGGTGTAGTTTGACACTAGCCCAATGTAGTTCTATTCAAAGCTATCAATACAGTAGTGATTGCCTGCATCAAGGAGTGTATCAAGACTATGGTGGATAGACAGAGGATTCATCACTCTCGGCTACAGGAGGAATTATCTCATAGCGCAATTCAGTAAATGGCAATGACACTAAAACTATGCCCACAGTGGGATTGAGTTGTTGCTTGATCGAATTTATAATTCAAGTCATTGGTCTAGTAACTGAATACATAATATCAAGAGTAGTTGAGATTGACACTATTTCTATGCCTCGGTCTCGTCGAGATAACGATTGATGAAATGATTGGATTGTACAGTAACCATATCGTTGACAGGTAGCTACTTCGCTAAATCCGAATCTATTAGGTGGCCATGATGCCTTGCTAGGGGCCAATCTTGGTATGTGTGTAGTGACATGATTAATTGGTGTTAATCGCGATACTACACACTACCGATATGATAAGGAGCCTACGGGTCACACACATAGAAGATAATTTAAGAACCTGTTTATAAGAAGGGCGTTTTCGTCATTCTAGGCAAAAGGGTATTTTGGTAATTTCATAGAACAATTAAATTTGTTAAGCCTTTATTCAATTTGTTAATATAAAATTACATAAGTGAAATTATATTTAAATATGTGTTCGCATATATTTAAATGAATTATTGTTATTGTTAAATGTTAATATATGAAATATATATTAATTGAATTTAATTGAAATAATAATAATAATAAAAATATATAAATGGGGCTGTTTGGACATAGGGGTTGTTTGGGTTGGTGGCTAAGCCTATTCCACGATGGAATAGGGCAAAGTGTGCACTATATAAGTGCAACACTTTGTGAAATTAAGGTAGAATTTCATTTTCAATCACTTTTTAGAGAAACCCTAACCCCTTTCCTCTCTTCCACCCCACTTTACAATTGTTTGAATCAACGTTTCATCTTGATTTTTGTTCTTGGTTCTTAAGGGTAAAGAGGATCTAGCAAATCCTTCTTTAGTTCATTGGGATTATCTTTGTGTGGACTACTGCTGGTTCGATTCTACCCTTGGATCGGTAGCGAAACCCCATTCGGTGATAAAGTTGGAGGAGCCTCTAAACGTGGGTATGGTTTCTTAACTTTAAACTGATTTTTCTGCAGATTCTAATATATATTGTATAAATTGTAAATTGCTGCCCTGATCTTGGTTCTAAGGAACGATCCATGATGTTTATGTTTTTTTTTTTTTCGTTGCCATAACTTGATTGTTTCCTAACACATTGAGGTTACCATCTATGTGGAATCCTCTAATGGGCAAGTTCGGTGAACTCGTGAATAACAAGCACCCATTTGTCGCACCAAGTTATCACCAAACAACCTTGACATGCGTGATCAATCACTGCCTTCCAGTAGGATCATTCAATGTTATGATAGCTTTATGAGTATTATTTGTGCCCTAAGTCAGGATAATACTGGGGCTATGGACATTTCTAGAATGGCCACCAAATGTGATCATATGGATCTCACAATCAAGACTTATCACTGCTTGATTCCCTCATCATGATTCAACCACTTTAAGGGGATATATTAATACATACATATGGAATATGCTTTACATAATATAAATGATGCCTTTTATTAATAGAATAATCTTGATCCATAAAGTCAATATAAAACAATATGATTGGCTCTGGGCACTTACTATAACAGACATGTAGTGTCTACTCTACTGATCCAAGATTTGCAATTAAGGTTAATGGTTGGTGCCATTGAATTGTGTAATTGGTCTTGTGGCCCAATCTATATTTGAGGATTAATGGTTGGTGCCATTAGCTGGTATAAATTGAGTTTGTCTGACCTACCTAATTCAACCCATTTTGCCTTGTTCAATCAACGAAGGTTTAAAATGGAATTGATGGGATCTTAGCCCATTAGGAAGACCAACAGGCCTTCCCGAGTTTAATAATGAGGGATATTAGAACTTGAGTAAAATAGGGGGAGCGTTTAATTAATTAAAAGACCTTGATTAATTAAATTTATAACATGATGTTAATTTATTTTGCACTTATAAAGTCTCAAAATGACTACCAACACATTATCATTGCGATCGATCATCGAAAAAGAAAACAAGGTCACTAGTACTAACTTTACAAATTGGTACAGAAATCTTCGGATTGTACTAAAATTCGAGAAGTAGTTGTATATCCTTAATGAGCCTGTTCAAGATGTGCCTGGTCCTGAGGCTACTGATAATCTGAGGATTGGATTATACTATTTTATTTATACTTTTTAACCGGATTTTAGATACCTCTTAGTTCGTTTAGGCCTGAATTGCTACTTAATTTCACATATTTTCTATTTTAGGCCAAAATGTGTATTTTGAGCGAATAATGAGCGGATTGGAGTTTTTGGACCCAGAAGCAAGCGAATCTCAGAACTTGGGAAAGTTCTGAAGCGGAGTTGAAGCACTATGAAGTTTGTTCCCATGGGAAAGCATCGAATATCAAAGATTCAAGCAAGGAAGCAAGTAGAGGGCAATTATGTAAATTCAAAATTTTTCAGGAAGGTTCACCATGGCGAAGTTTATTCTTCGTCGCAGTAAAAGAAGCTAGGCCCGAGATTCCACTTTAGGTCATCGCCGAGGCGAAGAAAGAGTCTACGAAATTTTGTTTCCTCCAAAACGCACAGTTTTATTTTAGGAAAGGTTTTAGGTTTTTGGGCGAACTATATAAGAAAAACCTTGCCATTTTGAGGGGGGTTCGTCAGTGTTAGTTTGGTTTCGTTTGGTTTAGAGTAGCTTTTACATTTGGAGAGAAGATTGGAGATTAACTTTGTGGATTCATTAAATAGGGGAGATCTTTACTCTCTTTTCTTTGTTTCACTATGTTGACTGTTTTTCTTGCTGCTTGTGTTAATTTAGTTATGAACTAACCCATTTTGGGTTAGGGTTTTGATGTAATTCGGATTTCTATGGATTAATCAATTGATTATTGTTGCTTTTATATTCTATTGCATAGATTGTGTGATTATTCTGATTTTTATTGATTTTACTTGTTGAACATTATGAGATTGAGAAATGAATCATGTTGAGCTTATTGGGTAATCACCATTGTTGTTTTGAATGCTAGAGATAGATTTGAGAAACGATGAAATTAATCTAGGATTCCATTAGCTTAATGAACTTGGATTTATTAATCTTCAATTTGTTGGGTGCGGATGATTAATAGGGAAAAGTAGGAATTCATAGCCTGAGAAGGTATGTTTTACATCTTAGGGAATTCGATTTACCATCTGTGCATGTGAGTGTAAAAGTAGCATAAATTTGTAGAATTAATCCATAGGATCCTAATAAAGTCAAAGCCCTAACCATCTATTTTACTTGATATTACCCTTGCTTTAATCTTGCTTTCAGTAATTAGTCTTTTAATTGCATAGTAGATTTTGCTTTCAATTTGGTTTTATATTCTCCCATAAATACAAACACTTTCTGTTTCTCCAACTTGAAAACAAATAGAAAAATCAGTGCTTAGCAATCAATCCTTGTGGGAACGATACTCACTCATCACTTTATTACTTGGTGTGACTAGTGCACTTGCTATATTTGCATGTTGTAGTAACAACGCATCAGCTACATAGGAGGAAAGAGATACTTATGCAAAGTATCTTGAAGATGTTGACAGTGTACAATGTATAATGTTAGCATCGATTACGGTAGAACTACAAGAGCAATATGAACCACTTGGATGTTTGATCTATCCTAGTGCATCTCAAAGAGCTTTTTAGAGATGTGCTAGACACGATCGATGCGATGCATCTAAAGCATTGTTTGGATGCCAAATGGCTGAGGGACCCCAAGTTGGGCAACATTTAGTCAAAATGATTGGGTATATACAAAAGCTTGAAACGTTGGGTATTATCATGGATGTAGAACTATTAGTGGACCTTGTTCTACAATCCCTACATGAATTCTTCTCACAGATCATACTGAACTTCAATATGAATGGAATGGAGAAGTCTCTCTTCGAACTCCTGAGTATGCTCAAGACAGCAAAGCAAGACATGAAGAATTTGAAGCCAATGCCACTAGTTGATGCTACTCCTGGAAGAGGCAAAGGCAAAGGCAAGGGAAAGGGTAAAACCGAACCCAAGCCTAAGTAAAAGCCTCAAGATGCCTTGAAACCTGCTGGTGGCGTAAGCAAATATGGAAAGGTGGTTTGCTTTCATTGTGGCAAACCTGGCCACTAGAAGAAACACTACAAGGCATTCCTAGCAAGTAAGAAGAAGAATGTTGGATCTTCTTCTAAAGGTGTGCTCATGATTAAAATTAACCTATCTCCCATTAAATCTTGGGTTATTGACACTTGATGTGGATCTCACATTTGTATTAATGTGTAGGGAGTGCGGAAGAGTAGATCGCTTAGCCAAAGGGAGATGGACGTACGTGTTAGGAATAGAGCTAGAGTTGCTGTTTAGAACTCATGGGTCGCTATTATGTACCTTTGATTTTGAAGAATATTATTTCAGTGTCTGCTTTGGACAATCATGGATATCCTTTTATAATATCTAATAGATTGTTATCTTTTAGTTTAAATGATATTCATTATGGAAATGCTAGATTACATAATGGTTTATTTGTTCTAGCTATGGATAATAAAGAAATATTCGATCTTGAAAATAAGAAAGCCAAGCATAGCGATCTAAACCTAACATTTCTCTAGCTTGTAGGCTAGGTCATGTTAATCAGACTTGCATTGCAAAACTCCACAAAGATAGGGTTTTGGACCCATTTGATTTCCAATGTTATGAGTATGCAAGTCATACCTTTTAGGAAAAATGACCAAAACACCTTTCACTGGAAATAGTGAAAGATCTACAAAATTGTTAGGCATTATCCATAGCGATGTATGTGGACCATTAACAATTCAAACCAAAGGAGGACATTCTGACTTCATCACATTTACTAATGACTTCAATAGATATGGATATGTCTATTTAATGAGACATAAATCTGAATCATTTGACAAGTTCAAGAAATTCAAATATGAAGTACAGAATAAATTGGGCAAAAGTATTAAAGCTTTTCAGTCAAATTGAGGAGGTGAATACTTAAGCTTGGAGTTTGGAGAATACCTAAAGGAATGTGGGATAGTTTCACAACTCATACCTCCATACACACCTGAGCATAATGGTGTATCTAAACAGAGGAATCCAACCTTACTTGGCATGTTTCGATCAATGATGAGCTTTTTTGATCTACCCGCATCATTTTGGAGTTATGCCCTTGAGACTGTGATTCACACATTGAATTGTGTGCCATCCAAGTCTTTGAATAAGACTCTGTATAAACTATGGAATGGGCGAAAGCCCAAATTGTCTTATTTGAGAGCTTGGGGTTATATCACTTATGTCAAGAAATTAACATCAAATAAGCTTGCCCCTGATGCGTGTTTCCTACAACATGCAATATGTAGCAAGTATACTAATCGCACAAGTAATATAATGATGAGTGAGTATCGTTCCCATGAGGATTGGTCACTAAGCACTAAGTTGTCTACCGTCTTCAAGTTGAAGCAATCGAATTCTTTTGGTTTTGAGGGAACAATTAAAACTATAATTAAAACAAAATTTACTAAATTAAAAATTAAACTATGAAAGCAAGATTTAAATGGGATAAAATCAATTCAAACAAACGGGTAGGGTTTTGACTTCATTCGGACTTTATGGGTTAAACTTTAAGAATTAAACTAAAATCATAGTCAAATGCATTGATTGTAAATCGAACTCTCTAAAGTGTCAAACATACCTTCTCAGACTATGTTTTCCTACTCTTCCCTATTAACCTTCCGCACCCAACAAATTGAAAGTTAATAATTCTAAGCTCATTAAGCACAAGAGTCCTAAAATGATTTCATTGGTTCTTGAATCTATCTCTAGCATCCAATACTACAATGGTGATTACCGAAGAAGCCTAACATGATTCATTTCTCAATCTCATCATGTTCATCACATAAAACCAGTAAATGCAGAATAAACACACAATCAAAGCAAAATCATATGAAAAGAAAATAATCAATAACTTAACCCATTAAAAATCCGAACTACAATCAAAACCCTAACCCAAAATGGGTTAGTTCATGGCTAAATCAACAACACAAATGAAAGAAACCAAAATATTAAAGTTCAACATAATGAAAATAAAAGAAAAGATAAGAAATCTCCCCAAATGATGAATCCCCTGGTTCGAAATCAAATCTTAACCCTTGTTCAATCTCAAAAATTCCTCAAAACTAAACTAAGGGAATGTAAAAAACTGCCCTAACCCTATTCGCAGACTCCTTGCAAAAAGGCTCAGTTTTCCTTTTATACTTCGCCCAAAAATCTCATACAAACGCTAGAAAAATAAAAATGTGCGTTTTACAAAACTAAAAATTGCAGACGTCACCACGGCGAAGAAGAAATCTTGCCGCAGCGAAGAAGGAAACAGATCTGGTTCGTGACTGGCGCATTTCGCCGCGGCGAAGCTTCTTGAAAAGTTCTGAAATTATAGAATTGCCACTCTGCTTGCTTCTTCGCTTGATTCTTCGATCCTAGGTGCTCTCCTTTGGGAACAAGCCTCATAGTGCTTTATCCTGCTTCAGAACTCTCCCAACTTCTAAGATCCGCTAACTTCTGAGTCCAGAATTTCCAATTTTGTTCTTATCTGCTCAAAATGTCCATTTTAACCTGAAACACGAAATGTAAAGAATTAAGCTACAATTCAGGTCAAAATGAACTAGAAAGTACCTGAAATCCGACTTGAAAGTCTAATGAAAACGGTAATATCCACGGATTATCAGCCCCAAAATCCGACAAATGTATATTTGTGGGATATCCTAGGGAAACCATGGGATACTATTTCTACCATCTAGAAAAGTGAAAAGTTTTTATAGCTAGAACTGGGGTCTTCTTAGAGAAAGAATTTCTTCAAAGAAGTATTGGTTGGAGGAAGGTTGAACTCCATGAAGTACTAACTCCACAGATACAATAGATGAGGGACAAAATGTTGTACCATCGAAAATGGAGGAACATCATGAGGAGGTTACTCCACGAAATGTGGAACAAAGTAAACCACCTTATACAACACAGAAGCCATATAGGTCTGAGAGAGTACGTCGTGAGCCCGAGAGATATGGTTTCCTCGTGACTTAGCACGACGATGTACTGGTACATCAAAATGATGTATCGGAATGATGAATCCTTTGTGGCCACAATGAAATCGAGTTGTTGCTCATTTAGTCATTAGTCCAATAACCCTAATACGAATATGTCAAGGTGATTCAAACTTGAAGCTAACACTATTTCTTTGCTTCAAACCTTGATGAGATAATAGATGATGAAAGGATTGAATTGAACGGTAACCATACCGCTCATAGGTAGCTATGTTGTTGAATCCAAATCAATCAGGTGGCCATGATGCCTTGCTTGAGGTCAATCTTGGTTTGTGTGTAGTGAGACGATTAATAGGGTGTCAATCGTAATATTACCCACTGTCGATATGATAAGGAGCATATAGGTCACGCACTTAGGAGACAGTTTAAGAATTAATAAGTGAAAGGGGTAATTTCATCTTTTAGGACAAAAAAGTATTTTGGTAATCTCATAGTACGATTAAATTCGTTGAGATTATTGCCTATATTTAATTTCATATTAGAATTAAAGTAAGTGAGATTACATATTTAAATATAAATATATATTTATTTGTATTATTATTATTATTATTGAATATTAATGTATCATATATCTATTAATATTTATGGGAAATAATAATAATTAAAATAAACTACCAAATAGTCAATGAGTGGATATTGGAATAAATATATTCCAATAAAGGGAAAAGGGTTATGCTATTCCAATTAGGAATAGGGTTTTTATTTGTTTCACTATATAAGTGCAACTTTAAAAGTAAAAACAAGTGATTTTTCATTAACACACTAGTGAGCAAAATAAACCCTAGCCACCCTCCTCACTCTCCCAAAACGTGAAGAAGAATTTCTCTCTTGAAAAAATTCTGCACTTTTGATTCTTGAACCAATTGACATTGTTCTGGCAAACAAATCAATTGGACTTCCTCCTATCTTTGTGTGGATCAACATTCGTGCATTCCTAATCATGGAGTGATAGCAATTCCAATTTTATAAAGAGAATGAGCCATCAACAGAGGTATAAAATAATCTCAGTATTTATTTGATACAATTGAACATGTAAATAACGCAAATCAATATAAGAATTTATGGCCATTCATTGTTTTTAATTGAATATTTTAATTTTCTACTGCATACAACTCGATTAGAAATCTAATAGCATCGACTTCACAGATTTGAACAAAACCTGCCCCAAGGATAGCTTACCCCTTCCTTGGATCGATCAGCTACTAGATGCAATGATAGGGAATGCTTTACTTAGCTTCATGGATGCCTATTTGGAATACAACCAAATTCCAATGTATGGGCCCAATGAGCTGCACACCTTGTTCATCACAAACTGAGGCCTTTATTGTTACAAAGTCATGCCCTTTGGCCTGAAGAACACAGGGGCAACCTATCAACAACTAGTAAATTAGATGTTTGCCGAAATCATCAAAAAAGTGATGGAGGTATATATCGATGACATGCTAATAAAGTCGCAGAAGGCGGAAGATCATATGTGGCATCTCGGGAAATGTTCCATATCATGAGGAAATATCGAATGAAGCTTAACCTTTTGAAATATGCCTTCGAAGTTGACTTAGGGAAATTTTTTTTAAGTTACATAGTGAATCAGCGCAAGATCGAAGCAAACCCTGAAATGATCCAAACCTTGTAAATATGAAAAGCCCGGCAAAGCCAAAGTAAGTCAAGAGCTTACCCGGACGAGTCACGACCCTCAATAGGTTCATCTCCCAAGCCACAGATAGGTGCTCACCTTTCTTCAAAGTGCTCAAGTGCAACAAGAAATTCGAGTGGATAGAGGAATGTGAACATGTTTTCCAAGAACTAAAGGATCAGCTTAGATGACCTCCCCTACTATCTAGGCCAGTCCTAGGTGAATCACTCTTATTATATTTATCCATTTCATTATATGCCATTAGCACAGCATTGGTCCATGAAGAAGGAAGAATCCAATGGCTGATCTATTATGTCAACAAGCGCCTGCTCGACGTGAAGACATGTTACCCCAAAATGGAAAAGTCGACGTTAGCTCTCTTAACCGCTTCTCGGAAGCTATGACCTTACTTCCAAGTTCATTCGATCTTGATCTTGAGAAACTACCTACTATGCAAGATTTTTCAGAAACTAAAATTTCGGGAAGATTGATCCAATGGGCCATGGAGCTGAGCCAGTTTGACATCAAGAACCACCATTATAGGGCAAGCATTGGCGAATTTCATCTCAAAATTTTCCTACCAACTCGAGGAGAAGATAATTCCGTCGGAGTCACCCAGTAAAAGTGACACTCCACCAAACAAACAAAAACTAAAAGATTTAGTTACCTAGAGCCTGCATGTCAATGGCTCCTCAAACGAGAAGGGTCGGACGCGGCACTATTACTCGTTAGCCCAAATTGGGACCAAACTCCAAGAGCAGTTAGATTTGGATTCACCACCTTGAACAATGAAGCCAAGTACGAAGTTGTGCTCATCAGTATACAATTAGCCAAGGAAATGGGAGCAAAGTCGATTGTTATCTTTAGTGACTCCTAGCTCGTAGTGTATTAGATCCTTGGTGAATACAAGGCAAAGGGGGAAAGAATGTTACCCTATTTGCAAAAGGTAAAAGAAGAGCTCTAAACCTACAAATGATATTCAATCCAACACATCCTTAGAGAGCAAAACTTCGTGGCTGATGCCCTAGCTTGCTTGGCCTCAAAATCCTATCCCCTTCAGATTCTTACCATCCCCCAACATCGATGCACCAAACCAGACAATTTTGACGGTCGAAGAAGAAACCTCATTGATAGACCCTATCATAGCTTACCACAAGGATGGGACTCAGCCCAAAAAAAAAATCAGAGGCTAGGACCCTCCGTACCATGTTAGGTCGCTACACCTTGATCAATGATAAATTATACAAATGAGGATACAACCCCCTCTGTTGCGATGTGTAAATAGTAACAATATAGATTACATTTTTAAGGGAAATCCATGAAGGTATATGTGGAAATCATGTCGAGAGGCGGTCTTTGACTTACAAGATCCTTATACAAGGGTATTATTGGTTGACTGTCTATGAAGATACCACTAACTTTACACGCAAGTACGACAAGTGCCAAAAACTTGCCAACATACCACGGGCCCCTTCGTAGGAGCTCATCACTTTGTCGAGCCCATGGCCTTTTTCCATGTGGGGAATCGACCTGATTGGACCCTTACCCCAAGGAAAAGTGTTAGGAATTAATCGATAGAGAATGCAACAGAAAAGAATTTTTTTATTTATTAAACCATTGAACCCAAACAATCCGAGCATAGATTACTACATTTACATGAATTAAAACTTAATCCATTCAAGGATTAGATTAAAGACCAAGGTTTGGAGGCTTCTTCATGTTTAATTTTTGGTACTGTAAGTTATTTTGTCAACTTATGATTCTAGTGGTGTAGCACTAGTCTTGGTATGAATATTTCACTTTGAATTTTGCACAATCATTCTTGTTTAAATTTCCAGTATGATCACCTCGTGTTTAAGGTGACCACCTTCTCTTATGTTGGTTATATGTAGTATTGGGTGAGCACCTCTGAGTCAGAGTGATCACCTCGTATCTGGAAATTTTATATGAGTTACACGTATTGTGCTTCTAGAATGCATGAGCTATAATGTTTTCTTTTGAGATATTTGTGTGGTCCATAACGCCTGTCAAAATTATATTCAATGTGCTAGAAAGTTTTATTCTCTTTGATAGGTGGCATCTTGATATTGGATTTAACTTTTATAAAGGTAAATTCAATAAAGGGTTGCTTGCCATCGGTCCTTGCAATGACCGGATGTTTTCCTATATAAACTCATTTCCATTGCATTTTTTTCTTAAGCTTGATATTTCTCTGAATAGTACACTAAAAATTCTTTGAATTTTTCCTTTGTTTTTGTCAGGTTTCTATGCTTAGGTAAAGCTTAAAAATACCTTCTTTCAAGTACCTAAAATGGGTCCTTGCTCTCTCTACGGTTTGTTTGTTGTTGATGAGTGAAGCTTGTTGAGCTTCTTAAACCAAAGTGCGTCTTCATTTTTGTACCTTGAGAGGAGCTCAAGGCTAACTAGTTGGTTGGGTGTTTTTATAGCTACCTACGATTGTACGTTGTTTAACCAAAAGGTAGAGATTGAAGCGTTGCAAAATAGGGGTGTTTTGGCAACTAAGGCTTAATTTCTAACTTTGTAATTAAACTATAAGGTAAACCTAATGGATTAGTTTCATTCTGGACTTCCTGACGTGTGTTTACTACAACATGCAATATGTAGCAAGTATACTAATCGCACAAGTAATCGAGTCATGAGTGAGTATCGTTCCCACAAGTATTGGTTGCTAAGCACTAAGTTTTTCTACTGTTTTCAAGTTGGAGCAATCGAAAGGTTTGGATTTATTGGAGAATTTTAAACTAAACCAAAATTTATAACTATTCAAACTAATTATGAAGCAAGAATTAAAATAAAGATAAAATCAATTCAAACAAACAGGTAGGGTTTTGACTTCATTCGGACTCTCTAGGTTAAACCTAGGGATAAAACTAATTTCATATTCACATACATTGATTGTAAATCGAACTCACTAAGGTATAAATATACCTTCTCAGGCTATATTTCCTTACTCTTTCCTATTAAGCTTCCTGGCGTGTTGTTGTAGGCACCCAAAATTAAAACCTAAAAAACATATGTAGTAGTGTGAGTCAGGATCATTCCCACGGAGAGTGTCTAGCCGAATTTAATGTTATGTGAACCAGTATGGGGGAATTTTGAGTTAAACAGAAACAATTTCAGGACAACAACAATTCAAATTAATCAATCATTCAAAATAACAAACCTTGGTCTAAGTCAACATCAACCATCGGAATCTTTCAACTGATCATCGATACAAAAATAAATCAATTCATACCCTGAATATTCACTGTTGGAACTATTTTCCTATCTCTCCTTAGTTGTAATTAATTAAGAAACAAGTGATCTAATTAACCTTACTACTAAACAACCCTAGACAAGCACTAAAGATTTAATCTAGTGGCAACCTTAAGACCTAGAGAGATCGATGAAGCTAAACAACACAAACTCAAGCGGTTGCATTTAATTTAGTCGAGTGTTCTTCTTAAGAATTACTAATTCCTGACGCAGCAAATTATTAACCCTAATTGCTTCACAAGTTAGAAGAATCAAACAATTACGGGTTTGATATCTAACTTAGCAGTAGATTGCAACAATTAAAAAACTAGTAGGCCTCCTAGTAATTAAACGCAACAATCATGAAAATATGCATAGAAGAACATACAATACTCAAACATAAATTGAACACTTAAAGAAAAAAAACCAGAATGATCTCACAGTTTATTGATTCCGAGGTCTTGTTTCCTTCGACCAAGTTATAAAAGTTTAGCCGCTCATGGCCATAATCAAAACTCAAAGGAAAAACGAAAATCCCCCAAAGAGAGAAGAGAGAGGCATGTGTGATATATGTTGTAATCCCTAATCTGATCTCTCTTTTAAAAATATCTAAATTCAAAATCTAATTCTACTCAATCTCCTCAAACTATTCTAATATCCTAAAGTGACATTTACCCTAATCTGATTAATTGGAAATAAAATAATAAAGTCCTAAAATAAAATAGAAAGTGGTGTTTTCCAGCTGTCATTTGCATACAAAAGGTCTTCAACACTTCTTGTAATAATCTGCCTATTTGAATTGCATGACAAGGTAGAATGTTCCAGAACATTGGCAATGTAGGTGCATCAAATTCAAGCTCGATTACAACCCTGATGCAGCGAGTATCTCTCCAAAATCAAACATGAAATTGTAGATCTCTTTCTTAGCATTCCACGGCATTTTGAATCATCTCAATCGGAGCTCGGATGAGAGAGTTATGCCCAAATTAAGAAACAAAGTCAAAACTGTCCGAATTCACTTAATTAGTTCCGTTTTGCAATTAACGCCTCCATTTGCATCCTAAATCAAAATAGAATAATAATGAGTACATTTAGGAAGCAAATAAGTGTAAAAGACTAGACATTAAGGGGGTTAAATATGACATTTTGCATTCTCATCAAATTCCCCCACACTTAGCTTTTGCAAGTCCTCGGGCAAACTAATTCAAACAAACACTACATGCACTCAAGTCATATCAAGAACACCATCATCTCAAGTCATATCAAGAACACCATCATGATGCATAAGCACTGTATTTAATCCAGGCATATTCATACCTAACTTAGTAAGCAGCAAAATAAAATAAATAGAGTTAATGACATTCATCTCTCTTCATCATTTTCCACAATTACTCTCAATTAGTCAATGCAAAAAGGGAAACTAATCACAACCAATTCATGTACAAATCCCCTCTCAAATTTTCCTCAACTGTTTCTCTTTACTACTACAAACTGGGTAGCAAACTAGGTATATTTTTTCTTTTTTTTTATTTTTATTTTTTTCTGTTTTGAAAAAGAATGAGTGCATTTTATGCTCCATCTCATTTCATGGTTGTGTTTATGAGTGAGTGCGTTTTACGCTCCATCTCGACTCACCACATACCTTCTTTTCTTTTTCCTATTTGCTTAAACCCAAATTTAGGACTAGCTTAGAGAGAATATATATTTTTTTTATAAGGTGTGTTATACACTCCTCAATCAGCTTCGTCACCAAGTTTGCACAACTTCTCAAAACATATTGTTTCAAACTTCAAAGATTCAAATCTGATTAACTCTATTTTATGAAAGATTGCTAACATCCTAAGTCAAGGAATATGCCAATAACAAAGTCAAGTTACTATTTCATGCATCAATAGACATTCAAAGACATGACTAAAGCATAAACCTTCCTAAAAACAAAAATTTTTTTTTTTGACATTAAAACACAACCTAAATCCCCTTCCCACACTTAAAACTGACATTGTCCCCAATGTAAGATGAATGCAAAGAAAAGGCAAAAATAAACAAAATTTAAAATGCGAGAAGAAACTCCCATTGGGTTGCCTCCCAAGCAGCGCTTTGTTTATGTTCGTTGGCTCGACTAAGGCTTTTCTTCTCGCGATGCACTGAGTTTACTTGAGATGATCACTGGTAAACATTCCTCCGTCTCCAAGGAACACGTTCTTGAGGTAACTAGGGAGAGGCTTCAAATCTGGAATGGGGGCCTGCAAAACAGGGGTAAGGCCGCTTATTAGAAATTGGTAATGCAATATAAGGAACATTACCTAACTGCTGCTGTAACTTTGGAGAACATTCAAAGCTACAACAGTTTCCTAAAATCAGTATTCAAAGCTAACTCTCATTCTCTTCCTCCACATGCTTACTAATGGCAACTTCCAATCCATCTTTTCCATCAAGTTCAAAACTTCCTGTGCTAAAGAATCAATCATATCAATAGAAAAACAAGATTATCATCATCATCATCAGGATATTTCATGGCATCATAAATATTAAACTTAACAATTTACCATCAAATTCCATGGTAAGTATGCCACTATGAACATTATCTTAGTCTTGGATGTTTTTAAAAAATGTCTTCTAACAAAATAGGAGCAGTTTGATCACCATTTTCCATATCAAGCACTAAAAATCAGTGGGGAAAACAAATCATAACTCATACCAAAACATCCTCAACTAGACCCTTACGATAGGTATTAGATTATCAGCCAATTGAATCACAACATGTTTTATTCAAAGGTCAAGTTTCAAAGAAGCATATAAAGAGTATGGCATGACATTTATAGAAGCTCCTAAATCTATCAGGCTTCTCAAACATAGTGTTACCTATCTACAAGGGATAGTAAACATACCTGGATCTTTGCACTTCGCTAGGAATTTCTCTAATCACTGCAAAAACATTTCTCTACTCTCACCTTTTCACACCCCTTGAGTTTTTGTTTCCTTTAATTGTACACAATTCTTTCAAGAATTTAGCATAGAGGTAACTTGTTTAATAGCATCTAAAAGTGGAATATTTACCTCGCATCTACAAAAGTCCATATATATCTCTGTCCTGCTAATCTTTTCTAGATTCTGCTAAAGCTTGAGGAAAAGGAGGTACAGGTTTATAATCAAACAGAGATGGAAACTTCGCTTAGGAACACCATTGTCATTGGGAAACGTTCCTATCTAAGGGACGTTTCTCTCTTTTTCTTCCTTCGACAATGCAGGGGTTGCCTTTATTGGAATTCCACCTCCTTACCACTCCTCAAGACGATTGCACTTACATTTCTCTTGGATTCACCACCATTTGGAGGGTAATTTCCCCAAACTTTGCGCCTCTAGCTACTTATTGCGGTTGGCATCTGTCCCATCTGATTTCTCAAACTTTGAACACCACCCTCATCTCTTGTTGAAATTGCAAGTATTAGTGGCAAGAGACTTAACTATATCTTCTAAAGACATGCCAGAATTAGAAGTTTGGCCCGGTTGTTGTCTAGGGGGGTATGGCTGCTTATACTACTGGTATGGGCAATTTTGAGGGTGGGGTTGATTCACTTGTTGATTCCCATAGCGAAGATTCGGGTGATCCCTCATCCAGGGTTATATGTGCTCAAATAGGGATCATACTTCCTTTGCGGTTGTCCAGGAAAACCACCTAGCATTCACTTGGTCAACAGGCTCCTTGAAGAGTTGGACACAATCAGTTGGATGCCCTATACCGAACAAATTCCACAAGCCTTCACTGTTTGCATGTTACCTACACCATTTGACCAACAAGAGAAGTTAGACTCGCAATTTGTGTTCAAGGGAAGAAATATTTACCTCGTTATCACGCCTAGATGGAAGGTCAAGCTATTGCCAAACTGTTGAGAATTGGCCGCCATATTTGCAATCAAGTTTCTCACGGCCTCAGGAGTCTTATCCACCAAAGCTCCTCCACTAGCAGCATCAATCATGCTCTTACCAGTGTATGTAAGGCCCTCATAGAAGTACTGGATCATTAGCTGCTCACTAATTAATGATGGGGGCAGCTTGCACATAGTTTCTAAAATGTTCCAGTATTCATGTAGGGACTCTCCGTTGTGCTGCCTTACAACACAAATTTCTTTTTGAATGTTGGCTGCCCTCGAAGCGGGAAATATTCTCCAAAACAATCTCTTCATCTCATTCCATGTGGTAATAGTCCCGGAGGGTAAATAATAGAGCCAATCCTTAGCTGCATTCCAAGAAAACGGAAAAGTCTTAATTTAATTTGCTCCTCTGTCACCCGTAGGCTTCATACTCGTGCAAACCATATGAAGTTCCTTTAAATGCTTGTGAGGATCTCAACTAAGGCCATGAAAAGTGGGCAAGAGATGTATTAGACCAGATTTTAAAAAGTAATAGCAGCATCTAAAACAGGAATGTTATGCATAAAGGTGCTTGATTCAAATCAGGGGCAGCAAGCTCTTTCAAAGTCCGATCTTAGCCATGACGTCCTCCTCTTCTAAATCAGAGTTGCTGGCATTGGAAATCAAAAACCAAATGCTTTCCTCAGAATTTCTCCGAGCTTCCTTTCTAACCTGCGCAAAGTGCTCTCCATTTCTGGGTCGAATGTTAAATCACCAAGATGAGAGGACTAGTCAAACAACAAAAAAACTCTAACAGAATAGAATAAATGACAGATCATGAAAACTAACTACAAAATAAAAAAATAAAAATTTTTTTTTTTTAATGACCAAAAACACAAAACAGGCCAAAAACCCTATCAAACGTTGTTTTTTGGCCTCAAGAGGGTGGGTAGAAAATCTGCTAGTCATGTTCAGAATTTTGCTTTCTACGAAATGGTACTCGCAGCACTCCTATTCAACCAAAAGTTTTCTTATGAATAGTACTACTGTTCATCCGGAACAGTACTACGTTCACATTTTTTTTCTTCTGCTTCTAAAAAAAAACAACCAAAATGAAATAAGAATCACAAAAACAAAATAAAATCAACTAGAACCACTCCCCGACAATGGCGCCAAAATCTGGCGTGCTGTCATAGGTATCTAGAATTAAAACCTAAAAAACACATGTAGTAGTGTGAGTCAGATCATTCCCACAGAGAGTGTCTAGCAAATTTAATGTTAGTGAACCAGTTTGGGGGGATTTTAAGTTAAACAGAAACATTTCAGGAAAACAACAATTCAAATTAATCAATCAATCAAAATAACAAACCTTGGTCTAAGTCACATCCACCATCGGAATCTTTTCAACTGTCATCGATACAAAATAAATCAATCATACCCGAATATTCACCATTGGAACTATTTTTCTATCTTACTTAGTTGTAATTAACTAAGAAACAAGTGATCTAATTAACCTTACTATAAACAACCCTAGAAAAGCGCTAAAGATTTAATCTAGTGGCAGCCTTAAGACCTAGAGAGATCGATGAAGCTAAAACACAAACTCAAGTGGTTGCATTTAATTTAGTCGAGTGTTCTTCTTAAGAATTACTAATTCCTGACGCAACAATTATTAACCTGATGCTTCACAAGTTAGAGAGGATCAAATAATTACAGGTTTGATATCTAACTTAGCAGTAGATTGCAACAATTAACAAACTAGTAGGCCTCCTAGTAATTAAACGCAACAATCATGAAAATAGCATGGAAGAACATCAATACTCAAACATAAATTGAACACTTAAAGAAAAAAAACCAGATTGATCTCCCAGTTATTGATTCCGAGGTCTTGTTTCCTTCGACCAAGTTATAAAAGTTAGCGCTCATGGCCATAATTAAAACTCAAAGGAAAAACGAAATCCCCCAAAGAGAGAAGAGAGAGGCATGTGTGATATCTGTTGTAATCCCTAATCTGATCTCTCTTTTAAAAATATCTAAATTCGAAATCTAATTCTACTCAATCTCCTCAAAATTTCTATATCCTAAGTAGCATTATCTAATATGATTAATTGGAAATAAATAATAAATTCCTAAAATAAATAGGAAAGTGGTTTTTCCAGTTGTCATTTGCGTGCAACAGGTCTTCAAAACTTCTTGTAATAATTGCCTATTTGAATTGCATGACAAGGCGGAATGTTCCAAAACGTCGGAGTGCAGGTGCGTCAACTTCAAGCTGGATTAAACCCTGATGCAGCGAGTATCTCTCCAAAATCAAAACATGAAATTGTAGATCTTCTTAGCGTTCCAAGCATTTTGAATCATCTCAATCGGATTGGATGAGAGAGTTATGCCCAGATTACGAAGCAATGTCAAAACTGTCCGAATCACTTAATTGTTCCGTTTTGCAAGTAACGCTCCATTTGCATCCTAAATCAAAATAGAATAATAATGGGTACATTTAGGCAGCAAATAGTTAAAAGACTAGACATTAAGGGGGTTAAATATGACATTTTGCATTCTCATCACTTCCGCACCCAACAAATGAAGACTAATAGTTCCAAGTTCATTAAGCACAAGAATCCTAAATTGATTTCATTGATTCTTAAATCTATCTCTAGCATGTATATTACATAGTGATTACCCAAGAAGCTTAACATGAATTATCTCTCAATCGCATCATGTTATCACAAAAAACAATAAATACAGAATAATCACACAATCAAAGCAAAATCATATTGAAAATTTATACTCATCAACTCTTTAACCCATTAGAATCCGAACTACATCAAAACCCTAACCCAAATTAGGTTAGTTCATGGCTAAATCAACAATACAATTAAAAGAAATGAAAAACCTAAAGTTCAACATAATGGAAATAAAAGAAAAGACAAGAAAATCTCCCCAAATGACGAATCCACTAGTTTAATCTTGAATCTTCTCCCCTTGAATTCAAAGTTTGCCCAAAACAATCTAAGAAAATGTAAAAAGCTGCTATCTCTAAGAAAAAAACGAACCCTTACAAAAATGACTAAGTTTCTCTTTTATACCTAACCCAAAAACCTAGGAAAAATGCGTAAAATGAAACTGTGCGTTTTGAAATTCACAAACTTCCCCGCGGCGAAGAAAGATTCTCGCTGCGGCGAGGAAGTGAACTCAACTGTAATAGTTGCTTCCTACTCAAATTCTCATAAAATATACATAATAAAATACATATAAAATAGTATAAAGAGTTGGGCCCAAATTTGTCTTTTATTAAATATATACATTCTTTACACAATATTTGTATCATGTACAAAAATTATCAAAAACATGGTGGACAGTGTAACCACTTCCCCTCGCGTGCCGACGTCCATCCGACTGTGTCCTCACCTAGATCCTGCAAAACATAGGAAACAACGGGGTGAGTACTAAAACAATGCTCAGTAAGTAAATCCTCTACTCATCTAATCCCGTAACTCTCTCTAATTCTTTCCTTACAATGCTCATTTACTCTCTCTCTCTTATATTTCTCTCTATTTTCTCTTTCTCATAACTTTTTTCTACTAACTCTCTTTTGTAAGTCACGGCCTCATCTTAACAAAGGCACAGCCAAGACTCGCTCTCGCTCTCCGTGACTTCTACTTGTTCTAGCCGATCAGACTCGGTTATGCATGGATTCGGAACCCTTGGCCATGTGAGTGTATAAACTCTCTCTTGGATACTCTCGGGTATAGCCCTCATCCGCATGTACTCTCACGGGCTACACCACTTTTCTCTCTCATACTCAAGCCGCTCTCTCTCTTTGCGACGTACATACGGGAATACTCTACCCATTACTCACAGGTTCCCCATCGCACAACCTACTCTATTTTCTTTTTCTCTCTTTTCTCTTAATGAAGCTCACAGTCAAAGTTCTCTACTCTTTCTCTACTCTCTTTCTCGAATGCAATTAATGCATATGGATGACTCATGCTCATTAGTGCACTCATGAAATGCAATTATGCCATGTAGCACAAATTAAGGCTTTCTACTCTTACTCATGCTTCTCTTGAGCATTTCATCAAACAACTCATGTGCATATAAAACTCTATTTTAACAATAACTTTTCTCTTCTCTTTAATCATCCAAAAATTGGGAGAAAAACTCCCTCATACACTCTAAACTCCTGTCAAAGAAAAACACTCCTATAGGGTTTGCTCAAAACTTCCTTCAACTTCAATCATAACTCAACTCAACATCATAAAATCTCAACACTTATCATATTCCCATCTATTCAATACTTATCAATATCTAAAAATCTCATCTCATCTCATCTCAACAAACATAATACATACACATTCGTTCATACATAAATCTCTACTCAAAGGAGTTTTTAAATCCCAAGTTGGGTTGGATTTACTTACCTTGTGAATAAGTGGCTTCTCTAACACTTCTCCTTCCCTTTTTGTAGCCTAGCTTCTCTCTTCAACTTTAAACAAAAACAATATAAGATTTCAACACAACTATAAGCAAAGTTACATCTAAAGCAAGAATCCTTACCTTAGGATCCTTTAGATGAAATCTCTATGAAAAACTACCCAAAAGCTGCCTAAGACTCCTTAGAAATCTTGGAAGATTGAATGGAGGATGGGAAGAAAATAGAGAATGAGAATGGCGGTGGAAATGGGTGAAATGAAGGGTTTACTACACTTAGTCCCTTGTTAGCTCAATTTACATAAAAACATTCCCATTTTACCCTTGCTCTTTTTTGGAAATTCCATCTTTACCCTTTAATCCTTTGCATATACACCCTCATCTCTAACACATTCTTTACTAAATTTCCTTACATTTTACTCCCCACTTTTCCTGCTAATTAGGGGTAGAATAGTCATTTGACCCCAATGGAGAATTCTGTAGAAACTTAATTAACTTTTTCTGCCATCCCTTCGCCGTGGCAAAGCAATTTTTGTCACCTCGACGAAAACTTACAGAACCGACACCGCAATTACAAAGCCAACGTCGCCACGGTGAAGACTATTCTTTGCCCCGGTGAAGACTATAATTCCAAGATTCCTCAAGTCTCAACCAATTTCAAGGCAAACACTCAACCAACTCAACATACCATTTCAATTAAAGGCCAACCAACCGACCATGACAACATATAAACTCAATTGAAGCTGAACTAATGACCATTTGAGTAATACAGCAAATCTTAACTGCATACCTCAAGTGGGGCGATACATTAACCCACGTGAGCAACTCTCTTCACCGCTGCGAAGCTTCATGTGGAATTTTGAATTTACAGCAGCGAAGCTTCATGTGGAATTCTGAATTTACAGAATTGCCCTTTGCTTGTTTCTTTGCTTGAATCTTCGATCTTCGATGCTTTCCTCATGTAAACAAGCTTCTTAGTGCTGCACTCTGCTTCAGAACTTTCCCAACTTCTGAGATCTGCTCACTTTTGAGTCCAAAAACTCCAATTCGCTCATTATTTGCATAAAATATCCATTTTTGCCTGAAACAATGAATATAAAGAATTAAGTAGCAATTCAAGTTAAAATGAACTAAAAAGTATCTGAAATCTGACTAAAAAGTCCAATCAAAACAGTATAATCCACGGATTATCACTTAGCTCCATGGATGTAGCATTTTGCCGAACCATGTAAAAATCTTGTGTGTTTTACTTTGGTTTATGTTTGTTGCTTTATGTTTATGTTTAATGGACTTTTAAAATCAACATTGTAACCATTTTCGCTTAAGTTAAAGGGACTGTTCACTGGCACTGTGCATGGTACTGTTCACTGGCACTATGCATGGTACTGTTCACTGGCACTGTTCATGGGGTAATATTCACAATCACTGTCACATATACTGTTCATGATCACTGTTCACAGTCATTGTTTATTAGAACATGATTTGTTCACAATCTGATTCAAGAGTAGAATCGCGCTTNGTTTGCTCAAAACTTCCTTCAACTTCAATCATAACTCAACTCAACATCATAAAATCTCAACACTTCTCATATTCCCATCTATTCAATACTTATCAATATCTAGTAATCTTATCTCATCTCATCTCAACAAACATAATACATACACATTCATTCATTCATTCATACATAAATCTCTACTCAAAGGAGTTCTTAAATCCTAACTTGGGTTGGATTTACTTACCTTGTGAATAAGTGGCTTCTCTAACACTTCTCCTTCCCTTTTTGTAGCCTAGCTTCTCTCTACAACTTTAAACAACAACAACAACAATATAAGATTTCAACACAACTATAAGCAAAGTTACATCTAAAGTAAGAATCCTTACCTTAGGATGCTTTAGATGAAATCTCTACGAAAAACTACCCAAAAGCTCTCCAAAACTCCTTAGAAATCTTGGAAGATTGAATAGAGGATGGGAAGAAAATAGAGAATGAGAATGGCGGTGGAAATGGGTGAAATGAAGGGTTTACTACACTTAGTCCCTTGTTAGCTCAATTTACATACAAACATTCCCATTTTACCCTTGCTCTTTTTTAGAAATTCCATCTTTACCCTTTAATCCTTTGCATATACACCCTCATCTCTAACACATTCTTTACTAAATTTCGTTACATTTTACTCCCCAATTTTGCTACTAATTAGGGGTAGAATAGTTATTTAACCCCTATGGAGAATTCTCTAGAATAGTCACCACGACGAAGACTATTTTTTCGCCCCAGCGAAGACTGTAATTCCAAGATTCCTCAAGTCTCAGCCAATTTCAAGGCAAACACTCAATCAACTCAACATACCATTTCAATTAAAGGCCAACCAACCAACCATGACAACATACAAACTCAATTGAAGTTGAACCAATGAACATTTAAGTAATACATCAAATCTTAACTACGTACCTCAAGTGGGGCGTTACATTAACCCACGTGCGCAACTCTCTTCGCCGTGGTGAAGCTTCATGTGGAATTCTGAATTTACAGAATTTCCCTCCGCTTGTTTCTTTGCTTGAATCTTCGATCTTCGACGTTCTCCTCATGTAAACAAGCTTCACAGTGCTCCACTCTGCTTCAGAACTTTCCCAACTTCTGAGATCCGCTCACTTCTGAGTCCAAAAACTCCAATTCGCTCATTATTTGCATAAAATATCCATTTTAGCCTGAAAAAATAAATATAAAGAATTAAGTAGCAATTCAGGTTAAAATGAACTAAAAAGTATCTGAAATCCGACTAAAAAGTCCAATCAAAATAGTATAATCCACGGATTATCACTTAGTCCCATGGATGTAGGCATTTTGCCGAACCATGTAAAAATCTTATGTGTTTTACTTTGGTTTATGTTTGTTGCTTTATGTTTATGTTTAATGGACTTTTAAAATCAACATTGTAACCATTTTCACTTAAGTTAAAGGGACTGTTCACTGGCACTGTGCATGGTACTGTTCACTATCACTGTTCATGGGGTACTATTCACAATCACTGTCACATATACTGTTCATGATCACTGTTCACAGTCACTGTTTATTAGAACATGATTTGTTCGCAATCCGATTCAAGAGTAGAATCGTGCTTTTGTATCCACACAGAGAGCCTTGCAGATTAATCAAAGAAAATCTCAGTTGCTAAAGAGGGCTTTTCTCTCTAAAAAATTCTCTCAATTTTTGATTGAATGAAAAAGTCCTCTTAAACCTAATTTTAAGTTGTCTTATATAGACAACTTAAAACCCTATTCCAATTTGGAATAGGATACTATTTTTTTCCTTGTTTGGTTTTAATCCTAAATCAAACAAGAATAGTACTAATTAGGTTTCCTAATAGCATTAATATATTAAATATATTAGGAATTTTATTTTTCAGTTAATATTAAATATAAATATTTAATATTAATTAGGGTAAATTTATTAATACAGCGTAATGCTTTCTCTCTCTAGCTAGTATACTCGTAAAATAAATGGTAAAACTCACTAAAATATATATATTAAGAAAATATACATGTAGATGAGTATAAAGTAATGGGCCCATAACTAATTTTTCTTTATATACAAAACTGTATGTTAACAAAAGTACTCAAAAATAAACTCGATAGTATTGCCAGACCTTTCTGCTTCTTGACGCTCCTTCCGACTGCATCTCATCTACTACCTGTCAAAAAATATTGAAAACAATGGGGTGAGGACTAATTGCTCAGTAAGTAAACCCACTATGCTACTCTTCTATCTCCGTTGCTCATATTCTGAATTTCTTTCCTTACATCAAACTTCTCTATTCTTTTCTATTTTTTCTCTGTTCTTTCTCTATTCTTTTTGTTAGAGTAGCTGTCTTATAGCCAATCAATTATTCTAGAATTGACTCTTTGTAATAATGCTCATTAATCAATAAAAGGCATTTTATTCTATATTGCGTAAATCATTATTATTGCAATATGTATTGATATATGTCCTTAGAATGGTAGAACTGTGACGAGGGTATCAAGTGTTTCAAATCTTGATAGTGAGAACCCTATGAGCACATATGGTGGCCATTCTAGAAACGTCTGTAGCCCTAGTATTATTCTAAAGTAAGGGCATAGATAATACAGTAAGGCTATCATAGTGTTGAACGACCCTGTCGAAAGGCAGTGACTGATCTCACCTGTCAAGGTTGTTTGGTGACAACCTGGTGCAACACATGGGTGCTTGCTGTAGGCGAATACATCGCAGCAAGTTCACTAGACTGACCCACCAGAGGATTCCATATGGATGGTAACCCCAGTTTCTATGGAACAAATCCTCTAACGAATGGTGGTGCATGTGATCCTTAGACTTGAGATCACCAGAGCGCCTTGTACACCGATTGGTGTAGTTTGACAGTAGCTTAACGCAATTCTTTTCAGAGCTGTCAATACGGTGGTGATTGGCTGCATCAAGGAGTGTATCAAGACTATGGTGGATAGACAAAGGATTCATTACTCTCGGGTACAGGAGAAGTTATCTCACGGCGCAATTTAGTATATGGAAATGACACTAAAACTATGGCCACAGTGGGATTGAGTTGTTGCTCTATCCAGTTTATAATATAGGTCATTGGTCCAGAAACTAATTACATAATATCGAGAGTAACCAAAGGTTGACACTATTTCTATACCTTCGTCTCATCGAGATAACGTATGATGAAAGGATCAAACTGTACGGTAACCATATCGTTGACAGGTAGCTACTTTGTTGAATCCGAATCTATCGGGTGGCCATGATGCCTTGTGAGGGGCCAATCTTGGTCTGTGTATAGTGAGACGATTAATTTGTGCTAATCGCGATACTATACACTGCCGGTATGATGAGGAGCCTATGGGTCACACATATAGAAGATAATTTAAGAGCCAGTAAGTTAGAAGGGCGTTTTCGTCTTTTTAGGTGAAAGGGTATTTTGGTAATTTCGTAGTGCAATCAAATTTATGAGGTCAAAGCCTTTATTTAATTTGTTAGAAAAATTAAATAAGTGAAATTATGCTTAAATATGTGTTCGCATATATTTAAATAAATTATCATTATTTTTTAAATGTTAATATATATATTAAATATCTATTAATTGATTTTAATTAAGATAATGATGAACTAAAATAAATATCTAATTGGGAGTGTTTGGAAACAAGGGGTGTTTGGGTTGGAGCCCAAGCCCATTCCATATGGGAATAGGGAAATTAAAAGATCACTATAAAAGAAAAGGTTTCATTGAAAAAGTAAAGAGATTATTCATTCATTACTTTTTCATTGAAAACAAAACCCTCCAGCTCCAAATACTCTCTCCCACGCCACTTTCAGTTTTGATTAAAAATCAAATACTCCTCATTTCTTCTTTGTTCTTAAGGCTAAAGAGGATCTAGCAAATCCTTCTTTAGTTCCTTGCGATTATCTTCGTGTGTACGACATCGGTTCGATCCTACACTTGGGTCGATAGCAAAATACGTTCAGAGACAAAGTGGGAGGAGCCTCCAAACGTGCGTATGATTCCTTAAACCTTGAAAAGATCTTTCTATAGATTTAATTTATATATTGTATAAACTCTAATTTTTGTACCCGGATCTTGGTTCTAAGGAACGATCCATGTAGTTTATATTTTTGTTTTCCACTACATAACTGGGTCGTTCACTAACAACGGTATCAGAGCCTCGGGTATCAAATTTTTATAGTTTATTGTATGAACTATAACATGTATTTGGTTGATGACATGTTATTTTTGAAAAATCTGCAAAATATGTAAAATCTACTTATGGATGAATGATTCAAATGATAAATTGGTTTAATAATGTGTTGATGGATGTTACATTGGTTGGTTGATGTCCTAGTTGAACGTGTGTGCGTTCGATTTGATTTGGATTCATGTTATTACACAAAAACTACAAAAACGCGAATTGTTCATATTGGGGATTTCCAGGTTTCACTGCCACGGCGACGTTCTCTCTAGAAATTTTTGCCGTAGCGAAGATAAAAACTTTGCTGCGGCAACGTGGCTCTTGCCTCCAATATTGTGCTTTTCGTGAATGGACTGAAATGCAGTTTTTAATAACCTATAAAGCCAATGATCATTCTGCACATTTAAGAGGGTAATAAATAAATAACCCACCCGAATCAAAAATTGATTGTTTTTTAAATGAATGCTATGCACTTGTTTGTATATTGCATAGTGCACGGTATATGAGCCTTATGACCTATAGTGAATGTTCTAAATTATTTTTGGGTATGTATGGTTGTATAATTTCTTAAATAGGGCCTGCGTGTCCTGCCTATCTCCTCTTCTCAATGTACATTCTCTTCTCATCTCATTCCCCTCGAATGTAAATCGAGGTTTCTAAATTTGTTGATGTAAAATTAGTTTAAGATTAATTTTATTGTAAATTTAGAATGATGTATTTGTAATGTACATAAAGAAGAAGCAAAGGACGAGGCAACCATACTTGAAGACTCAAGATATTTATTACAGGACCCCTAGGTGAACCACTGATTCCTCTAGGCTCAAGGAAATCGGCTTTGGTTGGGCCATGTACCGGCACGTTTTAATATTGTGTTTAGAATGCATGCTAAGGTTGAATGTTGAATAACATACCAAACAATGTCATTCTAACAAAGATAATAAGCTGGTGAGACATTAAATAACAAACCCTCAATTAAAGGATATTAAGTCACATAAGCCTTCCATCACGATGGTTTTAATCAAAACACTGTTCGTCGAATCCTTGTTCACCAAAGCGAAGGGTACACTTCTGCCAGTGGGAGGTTAAAATGCATTGGAGTTTTCCTTAATGGTGATGGGTCGACTTAAAATGATGGTTTTGCTTGTTCGCCAAAGCGAAGGTTGATAAACACGTCATAGGCTTAGTAGAGTAGTACACATATTGTGTGTACATGGTGACATGTAGTGTCCACTCTACTGATATTGAGAATCACACTTAAGGACGATGGTTGGGGCCACTGGATTGTGTGATTGGCTTGTTGGCTTTTTCACATTTGAGGTTAATAGTGGGAGCTATCATCTGGTGTGGATTAAGTTTGTTGGCCTACCTAATCAACTCATTGTGGCTTGTTCGCCAAAGCGAAGGTTTTAAATGGGCAAGATGGGATCTCGGTCCACCAGGAAAGTTAACGGACTTTCTTGAATTAATAGTGAGGGCCATTGATTGAGTAAAATAATGGGAGCATCATTTAATAAAAGACCATATTAAATAATAATGAACTTTATAATGACTTTATTTTTCTGCAATTGTAGATTCATCAAAATGAGCATTATGAACCTAGGACCGATAATCGAGAAAGAAAACGGGTTGGATGGATCCAATTTCTCAGACTGGTATCGTAATCTTCGTTAGAAAAGAAATTGTATATCCTTGAAAAGCCATACATGGTTGAGCCTGATCCTGATGCCACTCAGGAAGTAAAGGATACTTATCAAAAGTTCCTTGATGATGTTGATGGCGTTCAATGTTTGATCTTAGCATCGATGACACCTATTGACAAACCAGACATTTAGCCACATAATCTCCAATATTTCTCTTCATACCTGGCCGCCAATAACTTTTCTTTAAATCTTTATACATCTTTGTTCCTCCAGGATGAGCAATATATGGTGTATCATGAGCCTCTACAAGAATCTTTTTCTTCAACTTAGCATCTTGAGGAATACATATACGATTCCAAAAATGGAGGACACCATCTAATAGGTGGAATTCTGATATCTTGCCTTCCAACACTTGTCGACTTATTTTCTGACACCATTCATCGACAATTTGCTTTTCTTTAATCTCTTCTAGCAAAGTAGGCTGAATGTCTAACCTGGCAAGCCTTCCCGATATCACCTCTATTTGATCCTTAATCAACTCTCCCAATAACTCTTTATGTCTTGTGAGTTGAGACAAGTAGGTCTTTCTACTCAAGACATCAGTTACTACATTGGCTTTTCTAGGTTGATACTTAATTTCGCAATCATAATCCTTTACCAGCTCTAACTATTTCCTCTGCCTCATATTCAGCTCTCTTTGGGTGACGAAGTACCTCAAGCTGTTATGATTCGTATAAATGTTACTCTTTGCTCCATACAAATAATGCCTCCATATTTTTAGTGTAAAAACTACAGCAACCAACTTTAAATCATGCATAGGGTATCTCGTCTCATACTTTTTCAACTGTCGAGAAGCATAGGCTATTACTCTACCTAACTGCATCAATATTGGACCAAGTCCCTGAAATGAGGCATCTATATAAATATCATAATCGACACCCTCCTATGGTAACACAAGAATAGGAGTTGTGGTCAATCTTCTTTTTAACTCTTGAAGACTTTCTTCGCAGGGCATCCGACCATGTGAAAGGAGTTCTCTATTTGGTGAGAGTTGTAAGCGGCTTAGCCAACTAAGCAAACCCTGCTACAAACCGCCTATAGTAACCTACTAGCCCCAAGAAACTTCTAACTTCCTTTACTGTCTTCAGCTTTTGCCATTCCAGAATTGCCTTTACCTTACTAGGATCCACTGATATACCCTCTTTTGAGACGGTATGGCCCAGAAAGATAACTTGATCTAGCCAAAACTCACACTTAGAAAATTTGGCAAACAACTTCTTATCTCTCAATCATTGTAGCACAAATCTTAGGTGTTCTTCATGCTCCTCTTTTGTCTTAGAATAAACCAGGATATCATCAATAAACACCACTATGAATCGATCAAGACAATCATGAAACACCCAGTTCATTAAATCCATAAAGACTGTTGCGTCATTGGTTAACCCAAAAGGCATCACCACAAACTCATAATGCCCATATCTAGTTCGGAAAGCAGTCTTAGCAATATCTTGCTCTGCAACTTTTACTTGGTGATAACCCAACCTCAAATCAATTTTTGAAAACATGGTTGCTCCATTCAGCTGATCAAACAAATCATCTATGCGAGGTAACAGGTATTTACTCTTCACTGTCACTTTATTTAACTCTTTGTAATTGATACATATCCGTAGAGATCTATTTTTCTTCTTCACAAATAAAATTGGTGCACCCCAAGGAGAATGGCTAGATCGAATAAAACCCTTGTCTAAGAGTTCCTGAAGCTACTTTATCAATTCCTAAAGCTCGGTTGGGGCCATCCGGTAAGGGGCTTCAGAAATTGGTGCTGTCCCTGGTGCCAGTTCAATGCTGAATTCTATTTCTCTTTTCGGAGGTAAACCCAACAAATCTTCCAGAAATACATCTAAAAACTCTCGAACTACTAGCACATTCTGAATCTCTGGTTGTGGGACATCACTACTGTGCACTACATGGGTGATGCGTTGTAACTACAACATGTAAATGTAGCAAGTATACTAGTCGCACAAGTAATAGAGTGACGAGTAGAGTATCGTTCCCATGAGGATAGTGTTACTAAGTACCGATTTCCCTAGTTTAAGTCCTAATTGAAGAAACAATAAATTGGATTGATGGAAAATTAACAACTAAATACAAATGCAAAACCCAACAACTTAAATAATTAAACAATGCTAAAACAAATGCTAGGGTGTTGAATTCACCTAAATACACTAACCCAAATCATAGAATCTATTACCCAAGTTCTAATTCCTTGATTGAAAATCGAATTCCCTAAGTTGTAAAACATACATTCTCATGCTACATTTCCCTACTTATCCCTATTAAGCTTCCGCACCCAACAAAATGAAGATTAATAGTTCAAAGGATTTTAAGCTTTGTGGAATTCTATCTAGATTTCATAGATCGCTAAACCTATCTCTAGCGTTTGCTAATCTATGGTATTTATCCCAAGAGGCACAATCACAAATCACTTCTCAGTCTCATTGTGAACAACACACATTTGAATGGTGATCAAGCATCCAAAAGACATTAAGCAAAGAGATAAACACTCAATCATGAAATTAAAACTCAAAGTAATTCAATCCATATAAATTTGAATCATTGTATCAAGATTACATCAAACCCTAGCTAAACAACTCAGTTCATACTCAAAAACGAAATAAAACAACAAAAACAAACTGAATCAAGATTCATCATTGAAAAGCAAGCAAAAGATGGAGAAATCTTCTCTAATTTGAAGCCCAAATCTTCAATAATCTTCTCCTTCCATGAGCTGCCTCCCAAATGACGAACCAAGACCCTTTTTCTTTCCTTTTCACTCTAATTTATACCTCTTTCACTTAAGGACCAAGCCCTAGCAAGCCAAAACGCATCGTTTTATTTTTATATCTGATGCAGTTTCACTGCAGCGAAGCATTTCGGGCCAAATTTGAGCATGATAGAGTCTGAATCTGGAAAATTGTTAAACATATGAATTGTAGCCCTTTCAATTATATTTCTGATAGTTCAAGAGTCAGCACAATCCGAGGTCTACACCTCAAGTTATGGCAGAATTAATGAAGCACGTCCAAAGACGTTTTTCTTCAGTTCCCAGCGTACTTTTCACGACTTCAAGCCAAGTTTTCACCATTGTCCAGTCAGAATTAGGAAAAACCCAAAACATGAACGTTGTATCTCTTCTTCTTAGCTTTCCAAAGCTTCTAAATTCAGGTCATTCCGAGTTTCCAAGCTCAAGTTACACAATTTACGCTCCAAACTGTCATTTATGCTAAAAATCATCGTTTAGGCCTATAAAGACAAATTAATAGAATTAGGTAGCAATTATGGCCCAAATTGTATGAAAAGTATCCTAAATCCTATCAAAAATCAATGCAAAATCATAGTATAAAATATGATTATCAAATGGCAATGTACCCAGAGCACCCTTTTCTTAGCATCCTTTTGGCCTTTACACTGCTAATTAACATACTAAGCTAGTGACCCTCGCCAAAATTAAACTTATCACCATTATCAAGATTAAATCTTGCTTTCTTTGTCCGACAATCAATCTCTACTCCAAATCTTCCTAGGAAATCCATGCCCAAAATAACATCAAAATCGGGCATATCAAACACTATCAAATCAATTGGCAACTCCTTTCCATGGATCACTATGGACTCCCCTGGAAGCATCTCTTGAGTTACCACACTAACACCATCTGGTAACTCTATCTTAATGGGACAATCCACTATAATAGGTTTCAAACCTAATCTCTCTAAAATCCCATGTGTAATAAATGAATGTGTGGCTCCAGAATTAATTAATGCATAAAGAGGAACTAAGTGAAATAACAACTGACTGGTAATTGCGGATGGGCTACCTTCAGCTTCACTCTAAGCTACTGTAAACACCTGAGCATTGGTACCTCTAGGTGTCTGTGCTGCGGCTGCAAGAGCGGCTTTGCAATCTCTAATCATATGCCTTGGCTACCGGCATCTATAGCATACATTTCAGCCCAAATCTTTAAGACAATCCCTATAATGATTTCTTCCACACTTCTAGCACTAGGGAACTTCAACAGTTCTCGACCTTTTATTCTGCCAATCCCTAATATTCTTTTTGGGTAGAAATCTTTTCTTATTAGTGGGGGCATCAGCTCTATCTCTCTGTGGAGCAGGAGGTGGAACACTAGGGGCTACTGCTGATGGAGTTGCTGGGGTTAGCTTATTCACAAATATTTATGCTCGTAAGGCTCGTTCCAAAGCTTCATTGTATGTCTGTGGGGGTCGGACACCGGCCATCACATCTCGAGCTATTTCTGGTTTCAACCCATGCACTAACTTATCCCTTCTCAGTTCTGGTGTACTCACTACACCTAGCGCAAACCTTGCCAGGGAATTAAATCTCACAGAATAATACTCTTTCACTAAGCTAGTCCCTTGTTGCAAACTAATAAACTCCTGAACCTTTTCATGAACTCGATCGACTATTCTATATTCTGCCTCAAACAATCTTCTGAAATCTCCCCAAGTCATCGAGGCTATATCATGAGTATCCTCTATCAATTCCCACCATATACATGCATCATCCCTTAACAGAAAGCTTGCATACTGAATCTTCTCCTGGTCTATCATAGGGAAAAGTGTCGTCGTACACTCCACGGACCTAAGCCACTCTTCTGCCACTATAGGGTCTATCGTACCCCTGAATTCTGATAGCTGATGTTGACTAGGCAACCCATATATCGGCTCAATACGATTCTATAGTATCGGGGGTACCGGCCTCTCTCTCTTCCCTCTAGGGGTCGGTGCAATAACCGAGGTCTCAACTCTCTCTGGTATAGAGCCTCCTTGATTCTTTACCAAGACTTGTTGTATAATATTATGCATCCTCGCTTCATCGAGGGCTGGGGGAGTAGATTCTGACAGGTTGGAAGGTTCACCCATACTCATTGCCTTCTTATTGCCTGCTCGAGTTCTACGTCTCATCTACATAATACCAAAACTTTTAGTCAACTCAATTATCTCATCTACTTTAAGTAAGGAAAGAAATAACTTACAACGGTCAACTCAATTATCTCATCTCTTTTAATGAATGGTGAATGAAATGAAAAACTCTTTTAATTTTACAAATAACCTTTTTCTTTTATAGTAAAATTTAATTGTCCTATTCCCATATGGAATAGGCTTGGGCTCCAACCCAAACACCCCTTGTTTCCAAACACTTCCAATTAGATATTTATTTAAATATATGCTAACACATATTTAAATGTAATTTCACTTATTTAATTTTTCTAACAAATTAAATAATAGGCTACGACCTCAGCAAATTTAATTGCGCTGTGAAATTACCAAAATACCCTTTCTCCTAAAAGATGAAAACGCCCTTCTTACTTCCTAAGTCTTAAATTATCTTCTATGTGTGTGACCCATAGGCTCCTCATCATACCGGTAGTGTATAGTATCGCGATTAACACCAATTAATTGTCTCACTAATACACAGACCAAGATTGGCCCCTAGCAAGGCATCATGGCCACCCGATAGATTCGGATTCAGCAAAGTAGCTACCTGTCAACGATATGGTTACCGTACAATTCGATCCTTTCATCATACGTTATCTCGACGAGACGAAGGCATAGAAATAGTGTCAACCTTCGGTTACTCTCGATATTATATATTCAGTTTCTGGACCAATGACCCGTATTATAATCTGGATAGAGCAACAACTCAATCCCACTGTGGCCACAGTTTTAGTGTCATTGCCATATACTGAATTGCGCCGTGAGATAAATTGTGTTTGAATGCATGCTAAGTTTGAATGTTGATAAACTACCAAACAATGTCATTCTAACAAAGATAAAATCTGGTGAGACATTAATAACAAACCCTCAATTAAAGGATATTAAGTCATAAGCCTCCATCACGATGGTTTTAATCAAAACACTGTTCGTCGAACCTTGTTCCCAAAGCGAAGGGTACACTTCTCCAGTGGGAGGTTAAAATGCATTGGAGTTTTCCCTAATGGTGATGGGTCGACTTAAAATGAGGTTTTGCTTGTTCGCAAACAAAGGATTGATAAACACGTATGCTTAGTAGAGTAGTACACATAATGTGTGTACATGGTGACATGTAGTGTCCACTTACTGATATTGAGAATCACACTTAAGGACGATGGTTGGGGCCATGGATTGTGTGATTGGCTTGTTGGCTTTTTCACATTGAGGTTATATGGGGAGCTATCAACTGGTGTGGATTAAGTTTGTTGGCCTACCTAATCAACCATTGTGGCTTGTTCGCCAAAGCGAAGGTTTTAAATGGGCAAGATGATCTCGGTCCACAGGAGTTAATACGGACTTTCTTGAAGTAATAGTAGGGCCATTGATTGAGTAAAATATGGGAGCATCGTTTAATAAAAGACCATATTAATAATAATGAACTTTATAATGACTTATTTTTTCTGCAATTGTAGATTCATCAAATGAGCATTATGAACCTAGACCGATAATCGGAAAGAAACAGGTTGATGGATCCAATTTCTCAACTGGTATTACGTAATCTCAGTTAGAAAAGAAATTGTATATCCTTGAAAAGCCTCATGGTGAGCCTGATCCTGAGCCACTCAGGAAGTAAAGGATACTTATCAAAAGTTCCTTGTGATGTATGGCGTTCAATGTTTGATCTTAGCATCGATGAACCTATTGACAAACCAGACATTTAGCCACATAATCTCCAATTTTCTCTTCATACCTGGCTCCAATAACTTTCTTTAAATCTTTATACATCTTTGTTCCTCCAGGATGACAGTATATGGTGTATCATGAGCCTTACAAGAATCTTTTCTTCAACTTAGCATCTTGGGGAATACATATACGATTCCAAATGGAGGACACCATCTAATAGGTGGAATTCTATATCTTGCCTTCCAACACTTGTCGACTTATTTCTGACACCATCATCGACAATTTGCTTTTCTTTAATCTCTCTAGCAAAGTAGGCTGAATGTCTAACCGGCAAGCCTTCCCGATATCACCTCTATTTGATCCTTAATCAACTCCCCAATAACTCTTTATGTCTTGTGAGTTGAGAAGTAGTCTTTCACTCAAGACATCAGTTACTACATTGGCTTTTCAGGTTGATACTTAATTTCGCAATCATAATCCTTACCAGCTCTAACTATTCCTCTGCCTCATATTCAGCTCTCTTTGGGTGAGAAGTACCTCAAGCTGTTATATCGTATAATGTTACTCTTTGCTCCATACAAATAATGCCTCCATATTTTTAGTGTAAAAACTACACAACCAACTTTAAATCATCATAGGTATCTCGTCTCATACTTTTTCAACTGTCGAGAAGCATAGGCTATTACTCTACCAACTGCATCAATATTGACCAGTCCCTGAAATGAGGCATCTATATAAATTCATAATCGACACCCTTAGTGGTAACACAAGAATAGGAGTTGTGGTCAATCTTCTTTTTAACTCTGAAAACTTTCTTCGCAGGGCATCCGACCATGTGAAAGGAGTTCCTTTTGGTGAGAGTTGTAAGCGGCTTGCCAACTAACAAACCCTGCTACAAACCGCCTATGTAACTTAGCCCCAAGAAACTTCTAACTTCCTTACTGTCTTCAGCTTTTGCCATTCCAGAATTGCTTTACCTTACTAGGATCCACTGATATACCCTCTTTGAGACGGTATGGCCCAGAAAGATAACTTGATCTAGCCAAAACTCACACTTAGAAAATTTGGCAAACAACTTCTTATCTCTCAATCATTGTAGCACAAATCTTAGGTGTTCTTCATGCCCTCTTTTGTCTTAGAATAAACCAGGATATCATCAATAAACACCACTATGAACGATCAAGACAATATGAAACACCCGTTCATTAAATCCATAAAGACTGTTGGTCATTGGTTAACCCAAAAGGCATCACCACAAACTCATAATGCCCATATCTAGTTCGGAAAGCATCTTAGCAATATCTTGCTCTGCAACTTTACTTGGTGATAACCCACCTCAAATCAATTTTTGAAAACAGGTGCTCCTTCAGTGATCAAACAAATCATCTAGCGAGGTAACGGTATTTACTCTTCACTGTCACTTTATTTACCTCTTTGTAATTGATACATATCCGTAGAGATCTATTTTTCTTCTTCACAAATAAAATTGGTGCACCCCCAAGGAGAATGGCTAGATCGAATAAAACCCTTGTCTAAGAGTTCCGAAGCTACTTTATCAATTCCTAAAGCTCGTTGGGGCCATCCGGTAAGGGCTTCAGAAATTGGTGCTGTCCCTGGTGCCAGTTCAATGCTGAATTCTATTTCTCTTTTCGGAGGTACCCCCACAAATCTTCCAGAAATACATCTAAAACTCTCGAACTACTAGCACATTCTGAATCTCTGGTTGGTGACATCACTACTGTGCACTACATGGGTGATGCGTTGTAACTACAACATGTAAATGTAGCATATACTAGTCGCACAAGTAATAGAGTGACGAGTAGAGTATCGTTCCCATAGGATAGTGTTACTAAGTACCGTTTCCCTAGTTTAAGTCCTAATTGAAGAAACAATAAATTGGATTGATGGAAAATTAACAACTAAATACAAATGCAACCCAACAACTTAAATAATTAAACATGCTAAAAAATGCTAGGGTGTTGAATTCACCTAAATACACTAACCCAAATCATAGAATCTATTACCCAATTTCTAATTCCTTGATTGAAAATCGAATTCCCTAAGTTGTAAAACATACATTCTCATGCTACATTTCCCTACTTATCCCTATTAAGCTTCCGCACCAACAAAATGAAGATTAATAGTTCAAAGGATTTTAAGCTTTGTGGAATTCTATCTAGATTTCATGATCGCTAAACCTATCTCTAGCGTTTGCTAATCTATGGTATTTATCCCGGAGGCACAATCACAAATCACTTCTCAGTCTCATTGTGAACAACCACATTTGAATGGTGATCAAGCATCCAAGTCATTAAGCAAAGAGATAAACACTTAATCATGAATTAAAACTCAAAGTAATCAATTCATATAAATTTGAATCATTATATCAAGATTACATCACAACCCTAGCTAACAACTCAGTTCACTTAAAAACGAAATAAAATTACAAAAACAAACTGAATCAAGATTTATCATTGAAAAAAAGCAAAAGATGGAGAATCTTCTCTAATTTGAAGCCCAAATCTTCAATAATCTTCTCCTTCCATGGGCTGCCTCCCAAATGACGAACCAAGACCCTTTCTTTCTTTTCACTCTCTAATTTATACCTCTTTCACTTAAGGACCAAGCCCTAGCAAGCCAAAACGCATCGTTTTATTTTTATATCTGATGCAGTTTCACTGCAGCGAAGCATTTCGGGCCAAATTTGAGCATGATAGAGTCTGAATCTGGAAAATTGTTAAACATATGAATTGTAGCCCTTTCATTATATTTCTGATAGTTCAAGAGTCAGCACAATCCGAGGTCTACACCTCAAGTTATGGCAGAATTAATGAAGCACGTCCAAAGACGTTTTTCTTCAGTTCCCACGTACTTTTCACGACTTCAAGCCAAGTTTTCACCATTGTCCAGTCAGAATTAGGAAAAACCCAAAACTGAACTTTGTATCTCTTCTTCTTAGCTTTCCAAAGCTTCTAATCAGGTCATTCCGAGTTTCCAAGCTCAAGTTACACAATTTACGCTCCAAACTGTCATTTATGCTAAAATCATCGTTTAGGCCTATAAAGACAACTTCCTGTCGAAAGGCAGTGACTGATCTCACTTGTCAAGGTTGTTTGGTGACAACCTGGTGCAACACATGGGTGCTTGCTGTAGGCGATTACACCGCAGCAAGTTCACTGGACTGACCCACCAGAGGATTCCATATGGATGGTAACCCCAGTTTCTATGGAACAAATCCTCTAACGAATGGTGGTGCATGTGATCCTTAGACTTGAGATCACCAGAGCGCCTTGTGCACCGATTGGTGTAGTTTGACACTAACCTAACGCATTTCTTTTTAGAGCTGTCAATACGGTAGTGATTGGCTGCATCAAGGAGTGTATCAAGACTGTGGTGGATAGACAGAGGATTCATTACTCTCGAGTACGGGAGAAGTTATCTCACGGCGTAATTCAGTATATGGCAATGACACTAAAACTATGGCCACAGTGGGATTGAGTTGTTGCTCTATCCAGTTTATAATACAGGTCATTGGTCCAGAAACTAAATACATAATATCGAGAGTAACCGAAGGTTGACACTATTTCTATACCTTCGTCTCGTCGAGATAACGTATGATGAAAGGATCGAATTGTACGGTAACCATATCGTTGACAGGTAGCTACTTTGCTGAATCCGAATGTATCAGGTGGCCATGATGCCTTGCGAGGGGCCAATCTTGGTCTGTGTATAGTGAGACGATTAATTGGTGTTAATCGCGATACTATACACTGTCGGTATGATGAGGAGCCTATGGGTCACACATATAGAAGATAATTTAAGAGCCAGGAAGTTAGAAGGGCATTTTCGTCTTTTTATGTGAAAGGGTATTTTGGTAATTTCATAGTGTAATCAAATTTTCTGAGGTCGTAGCCTTTATTTAATTTGTTAGAAAAATTAAATAAGTGAAATTACGCTTAAATATGTGTTCGCATATATTTAAATAAATTATCATTATTTTTTAAATGTTAATATATATATTAAATATATATTAATTGATTTTAATTAAGATAATGATGAACTAAAATAAATATCTAATTGGGAGTGTTTGGAAACAAGGGGTGTTTGGGTTGGAGCCCAAGCTCATTCCATATGGGAATAGGGCAATTAAAAGATCACTATAAAAGAAAAGGTTTCATTGAAAAAGTAAAGAGATTATTCATTCATTACTTTTTCATTGAAAACAAAACCCTCCAGCCCCAAACACTCTCTCCCACACCACTTTCAGTTTTGATTAAAAATCAAATACTCCTCATTTCTTCTTTGTTCTTAAGGCTAAAGAGGATCTAGCAAATCCCTCTTTAGTTCCTTGCGATTATCTTCGTGTGTACTACATCGGTTCGATCCTACACTTGGGTCGGTAGCAAAATACGTTCAGAGACAAAGTTGGAGGAGCCTCCAAACATGTGTATGATTCCTTAAACCTTGAAAAGATCTTTCTGCAGATTTAATGTACATATTGTATAAACTATGATTTTTGTACCCGGATCTTGGTTCTAGGAACGATCCATGTAGTTTATATTTTTGTTTTCCAGTACATAACTGGGTCGTTCACTAACAGCAGTATCAAAGCCTCGGGTATCAAATTTTTACAATTTATTGTATGAACTATAACATGTATTTGGTTGATAACATGTTATTTTTGAAAAATCTGCAAAATTTGCAAAATTTGCTTATGGATGAATGATTCAAATGATAAATTGGTTTAATAATGTGTTGATGGATGTTACATTGGTTGGTTGATGTCCTGGCTGAACGTGTGTGCGTTCGATTTGATTTGGATTCATGTTATTACACAAAAACTGCAAAAACGCGAATTGTTCATATTGGGGATTTCCAGGTTTCACTGCGGCGAAGATTTATCTTCACCACGGCGACGTTCTCTCTAGAAATTTTTGCTGCGGCGAAGATAAAAACTTCGCTGCGGCGACGTGGCTGCTGCCCCAATATTGTGCTTTTCACGAACGGACTGAAATGCAGTTTTTAATAACCTATAAAGCCAATGATCATTCTGCACATTTAAGAGGGTAATTAATAAATAACCCACCCGATTCAAAAATTGATTGTTTTTTAAATGAATGCTATGTACTTTTTTGTATATTGCATGGTGCATGGTACATGAGCCTTATGACCTATAGTGAATGTTCTAAATTATTTTTGGGTATGTATGATTGTATAATTTCTTAAATAGGGCCTGCATGTCCTGCCTATCTCCTCTTCTCAATGTACATTCTCTTCTCATCTCATTCCCCTTGAATGTAAATCGAGGTTTCTAAATTTGTTGATGTAAAATTAGTTTAAGATTAATTTTATTGTAAATTTAGGATGATGTGTCTGTAATGTACTTAAAGACGGAGCAAAGGACGAGGCAACCATACTTGAAGACTCAAGATATTTATTACAGGACCCCTAGGTGACCCACCGATTCCTCTAGGCTCGAGGAAATCGGTTTTGGTTGGGCCATGTACCGGCACATTTTAATATTGGGTTTAGAATGCATGCTAAGGTTGAATGTTGAATAACATACCAAACAATGTCATTCTAACAAAGATAATAATCTGGTGAGACATTAAATAACAAACCCTCAATTAAAGGATATTAAGTCATGTAAGCCTTCCATCACGATGGTTTTAATCAAAACACTGTTCGTCGAAACCTTGTTCGCTAAAGCGAAGGGTACACTTCTACCAGTGGGAGGTTAAAATGCATTGGAGTTTTCCCTAATGGTGATGGGTCGACTTAAAATGACGGTTTTGCTTGTTCGCCAAAGCAAAGATTGATAAACACGTTATAGGCTTAGTAGAGCAGTACACATATTATGTGTACATGGTGACATGTAGTGTCCACTACTGATATTGAGAATCACAATTAAGGACGATGGTTGGGGCCATTGGATTGTGTGATTGGCTTGTTGGCTTTTTCACATTTGAGGTTGATAGTGGGAGCTATCAACTGGTGTGGATTAAGTTTGTTAGCCTACCTAATCAACTCATTTTGGCTTGTTCGCCAAAGCGAAGGTTTGAAATGGGCAAGATGGGATCTCGGTCCACTAGGAAAGTTAACGGATTTTCCCGAGTTAATAGTGAGGGCTATTGACTTGAGTAAAATAATGGGAGCATCGTTTAATAAAAGACCATATTAAATAATAATGAACTTTATAATGACTTTATTTTTCTGCAATTGTAGATTCATCAAAGTGAGCATTATGAACCTGCAACCGATAATCGAGAAAGAAAACAGGTTAGATGGATCCAATTTCTCAAACTGGTATTGTAATCTTCGGATTATACTCAAGTTAGAAAAGAAATTGTATATCCTTGAAAAGCCATACATGGCTGAGCCTGATCCTGAGGCCACTCAGGAAGTAAAGGATACTTATCAAAAGTTCCTTGATGATGCTGATGGTGTTCAATGCTTGATCTTAGCATCGATGACACCTATTGACAAACCAGACATTTAGCCACATAATCTCCAATATTTCTCTTCATACCTGGCTACCAATAACTTTTCTTTAAATCTTTATACATCTTTGTTCCTCCAGGATGAGCAGTATATGGTGTATCATGAGCCTTTGCAAGAATCCTTTTCTTCAACTTAGCATCTTGGGGAATACATATACGATTCTGGAAATGGAGGACACCATCTAATAGGTGGAATTCTAATATCTTGCCTTCCAACACTTGTCGACTTATTATCTGATACCACTCATCGACAATTTGCTTTTCTTTAATCTCTTCCAGCAAAGTAGGCTGAATGTCTAACCTGGCAAGCCTTCCCGATATCACCTCTATTTGATCCTTAATCAACTCTCCCAATAACTCTTTATGTCTTGTGAGTTGAGATAAGTAGGCCTTTCTACTCAAGACATCAGCTACTACATTGGCTTTTCCAGGTTGATAATTAATTTCACAATCATAATCCTTGACCAGCTCTAACTATTTCCTTTGCCTCATATTCAGTTCTTTTTGGGTGAAGAAGTACCTCAAGCTGTTATGATCCATATAAATGTTACTCTTTGCTCCATACAAATAATGCCTCCATATTTTTAGTGTAAAAAATACAACAGCCAACTTTAAATCATGCGTAGGGTATCTCGTCTCATACTTTTTCAACTGTCGAGAAGCATAGGCTATTACTCTACCCAACTGCATCAATATTGCACCAAGTCCCTGAAATGAGGCATCTATATAAATATCATAATCGACACCCTCATGTGGTAACACAAGAATAGGAGTTGTGGTCAATCTTCTTTTTAACTCTTGAAAACTTTCTTCACAGGGCATCCGACCATATGAAAGGAGTTCTCTGTTTGGTGAGAGTTGTAAGCGGCTTGGCCAACTAATCAAACCCTGCTACAAACTGCCTAGTGTAACTTGTTAGCCCCAAGAAACTTCTAACTTCCTTAACTGTCTTCAGCTTTTGCCATTCTAGAATTGTCTTTACCTTACTAGGATCCACTGATATACCCTCCTTTGAGACGGTATGGCCCAAGAAGATAACTTGATCTAGCCAAAACTCACACTTAGAAAATTTGGCAAACAACTTCTTATCTCTCAATCACTATAGCACAAATCTTAGGTGTTCTTCATGCCCCTCTTTTGTCTTAGAATAAACCAGGATATCATCAATAAACACCACTATGAATCGATCAAGACAATTATGAAACACCCGGTTCATTAAATCCATAAAGACTGTTGGGTCATTGGTTAACCCAAAAGGCATCACCACAAACTCATAATGCCCATATCTAGTTCGGAAAGCAATCTTAGCAATATCTTGCTCTGCAACTTTTACTTGGTGATAACCCGACCTCAAATCAATTTTTGAAAACACGGCTGCTCCTTTCAGTTGATCAAACAAATCATCTATGCGAGGTAATGGGTACTTATTCTTCACTATCACTTTATTTAACCCTTTGTAATTGATACATATCCGTAGAGATCTGTAAGAACCCCCTCATCTTGGACCATGGGCTATCCCAGTCTTGGCCTACTGCGGCCTCATGGGCTTTCCACATGCGCCCCCTCATCTTGGGCTTCACTCACTTGGATATCCCCACCCCTGCAAGTGGGTTTCTTTCGCCTTCCCCATCTCTCGAACACAAGACCTGCAGGCTAAGTACTTGTGACAAAAGAGATGAGTACCATCAGGCTAGCTAAAGAAACCCACTTGCAGGGGTAGGGATATCCAAGTGAGTGAGGCCCAAGATGAGGGCTAAACCCTAAACCCTAAACCCTAAACCCTAAACCCTAAACCCGAAACCCTAAATCCATATGGAATAGGCTTGGGCTCCAACCCAAACACCCCTTGTTTCCAAACACTCCCAATTAGATATTTATTTAAATATATGCTAACACATATTTAAATGTAATATCACTTATTTAATTTTTCTAACAAATTAAATAATAGGCTACGACCTTAGCAAATTTAATTGCACTGTGAAATTACCAACATACCCTTTTGCCTAAAAAGACGAAAATGCCTTTCTTACTTCCTAAGTCTTAAATTATCTTCTATGTGTGTGACCCATAGGCTCCTCATCATACCGGTAGTGTATAGTATCGCGATTAACACCAATTAATCGTCTCACTAATACACAGACCAAGATTGGCCCCTAGCAAGGCATCATGGCCACTCGATAGATTTGGATTCAGCAAATTAGCTACCTGTTAATGATATGGTTACCGTACAATTCGATCCTTTCATCATACGTTATCTCGACGAGCGAAGGAATAGAAATAGTGTCAACCTTCGATTACTCTCGATATTATGTATTCAGTTTCTGGACCAATGACATCTATTATAAACTAGATAGAGCAACAACTCAATCTCACTGTGGCCACAGTTTTAGTGTCATTGCCATATACTGAATTGCGCCATGAGATAACTTCTCCCGTACCCAAGCGTGATGAATCCTTTATCTATCCACCATAGTCTTGATACACTCCTTGATGCAGCCAATCACCATCGCATTGACAGCTCTGAATAGAACTGCGTTAGGCTAGTGTCAAACTACACCAATCGGTGCACAAGGCGCTCCGGTGATCTCAAGTCTAAGCATCACATGCACCACCATTCGTTAAAGGATTTGTTCCATAGATACTAGGGTTACCATCCATATGGAATCCTGTGGTGGGTCAGTCTAGTGAATTTGCTGCGGTGTATTCGCCTACAGCAAGCACCCATGTGTTGTACCAGGTTGTCACCAAACAACCTTGACAAGCGAGATCAGTCACTGCCTTTCGACAAGGTCGTTCAACACTATGATAGCCTTACCGTATTATTTGTGCCCTTACTTCAGAATAATACTGGGGCTACGGATGTTTCTAGAATTGCCACCATATGTGCTCATAGGGTTCTCACTATCAAGATTTGAAATACTTGATACCCTCATCACGATTCTACCATTCTAAGGACGTATATCAATACATATTACAATAATAATGATTTACGTGATATAGAATAAAATGCCTTTTATTGATTAATGAACATTATTACAAAAAGTCAATTTTACAATAATTGATTGGCTCTAGGGCATCTACTCTAACAATCTCCTACTTGCACTATAGCCAATCAGTCATGTATTTAATACCAAATGATCTCAAGTGCCTTTCATGCTTCTGTTGCGACAGAGGCTTTGTCAGTGGATCTACGAGATTGTCGTTAGTATGCACTTTACTAATCTGCATGTCTTTCCTCTCAACTATCTCTTTGATAAGATGAAATCGCCTGAGTATGTGTCTGGACTTCTGATAAGACTGTGGTTCCCTGGCTTGAGCAACTGCTCCATTGTTGTCACAATAGATGTCTATAGGATCAACAATCGTGGGAACCACACCAAGTTCAGTAATGAACTTCTTAATCCATACTGCCTCCTTGGCCACATCTGATAATGCAATATACTCAGCCTCCATTGTAGAGTCTGCTACAGTGCTTTGCTTGGAGCTCTTCTCGCTCACTGTACCGCCATTGAGACAAAATACAAACCTTGATTGTGATCGATAATCATCTTTGTCCATTTGGAAACTAGCATCACTGTATCCTCTTACAGTGAGCTCATCTTACCCTCTATAAACCAAGAACATATCCTTAGTCCTCTTCAGGTACTTAAGAAAATTCTTGACAGCCATCCAGTGACGCTCACCTGGATCCGGTTGATATCTACTACAAGTGCTCAAAGCGCATGAGACATCAATCCAAGTACATAACATGGCATACATGATGGATCCAATTGCTGATTGGCATGCTGTCGTAGGCACCCATAATTAAAATCTTCCGAACCTAACTACTGAACTGTAAATAGGGTAAGCAAGGGTCGATCCCACGAAGAGTGTCTAGCCGAATTTTCTTTGATGTGAAAAAGGCTGGGGGGTTTGTGTAAAAACAGAAAACAATCTCAGCAAAAACAAAAACAATTTAATTCGAATTCAATCAAAATGACGAACTTGGTCTCTGTCAACATCCACCATCGGAATCTTACAACTGATCATTGATGCAAAGATAATCAATTCACACATTGAATATTCACCGTTGGAACTAATTTCNCCCTAAACCCTAAACCCTAAACCCTAAACCCTAAACCCTAAACCCTAAACCCAAAACCCTAAACCCTAAACCCTAAAACCCTAAACCCTAAACCCTAAACCCTAGAACCGTTTCCACCTCTTACCCCTTTCACCACAGAAAATACGTCCCACTCCTGGAAAATAAAGAACCCCACCGCTGTGGACCCTACTGGAGCTCCTATTAAACTATCTCCTGCAGAGACAGTATTGAATTGGCAGTCTCAAAATGCTGTAGCACAGAATTCTGCTAGTCTCAGAATGTTCGGCCCAATCCCACACTGATTTCCTCACTAAATGTTCACATCCTCTATGGCTTAACCCTGAATTCTTTGTTAGTCTTCCCTTTAAAAAGAACGAAGACATCAATCCTACGAAAGCCACTCATCCTGGTATGAATCCTGAACATTTAGCCCTGGCCCAACAAGAACTAGCCCAACTTGAATCTGAAGGCCTTATTGAACCAACTCAATCTCCATGGGCTTGCCAAGCCTTCTATGTCAACAAACGAGCTGAACAAGTTAGAGGAAAACTCCGTCTTGTTATCAATTATAAACCATTAAATTGGTTTTTAGCTGATATCAAGTTTCCTCTTCCCCGCAAAGATTTCCTATTTGGATATCTTACCAATGCTCATGTATTCTCCAAGTATGTTTTCTACCCACCTTTTATATTTACTATGGTGCCTCCTTTACAAACACATCCTTGCCATTGAATTTCCTATCCACCACATGGCCTCTCATTTCCATTCATATGTCCCCTACCAAACTACCAACTTCAACCTCACATTGGTCGAGAACTTCTCAAATTTCCAGATACCCCCCTTACTCTTAAAGAGACTCAACAATTTCTTGGCATTGTCAATTATATGGCCCCATTCATCAAGAAATTGTCTCCTTTGGTTCGTCCTCTTCAACTCATGCTTAAAAAGAACCCTCCAAAATTCGCAGATTTCACTTAGGCATTTCCTCAAACAACTCATGTGCATACCAAAGCTCTACTTATCTATAACTCTACTCTTCTCTTTAATCATCCAAAATGGGAGGAAAACTCCTTCATACACTATAATTTCCTATCAAGGCAAAACACTCCCATAGGGTTTGCTCAAAACTCCCTCCAACTTCAATCAAACTCAACTCATCATCATGCAATCACAACAATTCTCATAACTAAATTAAATTCATATCAACATAGATAAATATTCATAACATCTCAATTTCTCAGCAAGCATAATACATACATATACATACACAATCTCTACTCAAATAAATTCTTAAATCTCAATTTAGTTTGGATTTAATTACCTTGTGAGGAAATAACTTCTCTAACACTTTTCCTTTCCTTTGGTAGCTTGATTTCTCTCTACAACTTCAAACAACAACAACATAAGACTTTAACCAAAACATACTAAAACTCTCATCTAAAGCAAGAATCCTTACCTTAGGATGCTTTAGATTAAAAATCTACTAAAAACTACTCAAAAAGTCCATAGAAATCCTTGGAAGATTGAAGGAAATTTGAGAGGAAAATACAGAATGGAAGAGGCGGTGGAATGGATGAAATGAAGGTTTTCTCTACACTTAATCCTTTTTAGGTCATATAATATCCATCATTTCCCATTTTGCCCTTGCTCTCCCTTGGAAATTCCATCCATATCCTTTGATTCTTTGCAAATACACCCTTATTACCAACACATTCTTTACTTAATTTCCTTACATTTTACTCCCCACTATTCCCACTAATTAGGGGTAGAATGTTCATTATGCCCCAAAGGAAGAATTCTCTAGAAAACTCAAGAAACTTTTTGTTAGGCTCTTCGCTGCGGAGAAGAACATTCCATCGCCCCGGCGAAACACCGCAGAACCTACCCGTGGGTGCAGCACCTCATCGCCGCGGCGAAGATTCTCCTTCACCCTAGCGAAGATTGGATTTCCAAAATTCACCAAATCTCAACCAAAATCAAGACAAACACTTAACCAATACAACATACCAACTCAATTGAAACTGAGTCAATGAACTTTTAAGTAATACAACAAATCTTAAGTACGTACCTCAAGCGGGGCGTTACATCCCTCTTCTGGGCCTTGGTTCAGTTTGGACCATTCGGCCATTTGGGCCAACTCATTGAAAAGGCACTCCAAGGGCTTTGCAACAAATGGGCATTCATTCAACATTTTCAACAAACAGGACGGACTATTGAAAAATCATGTCACAGGCCCGACCTCCTCCTCAAATACCCTACTAAGAATTGCTCCTATTATTGCCCCACAAAAAAGAAAAAACATTTCAGAAAAATCAAGACTTTCCCCTCAGACAATACCCCTTTTCGAAAGTCTTCCCTTAAAAACAAGAAATCCCGTTTCCGTAAAAAGAAACGCCATTTTTTCCAGAAAAAGAATCGTGGTTCCCCCAAAACTCGACGATGTTTCTTTTGTAAACAACCAGGCCATTTTGCCAAACATTGTCCAAAAAAGCCTAAGCCTGCAAAACAGCTTCTTGCCCATGATTCTGCTCTTCAAGAACATGATCTTGAAATTCTTTATTAGGAAACTGAAGAACAAACGCCTTCCACTATTTTTGCGGTGGATATTTTGACTTCTTTCGACACAGACAGTTCTTCTTCTGTAGACTATTCCAGTACTGGTTCTTTATTTGGTTACTTTCCTATGAACCTTTCTGTCCAGGTCCCTAGCTAACCAATGAGAATCACTGGCATCTGTTTGGAGAATCCGTTTGCCATTGGAGGGAATGTGTAAAGGTGGAAGGTTAGTGGCTATGTGTTTCAAGGCTTTGATCGAGCTAGTTTGAGGAGGACCCCAGGGAGGTGCATTCTTTTTTAGCATGGTTTGGAGGGGTCGAACCAAGGGGGACAATTTCTTGATGAAAGGGGCCATATATGTGACAATCCCGAGAAATTGTTGGATTTCGTTGAGAGAAAGGTGGGTGTCTGGGAACTTCAGAAGTTCTTGGCCAATATGTGGTTGGAGTTGGTATTTGCCATTGGATATATGCATTCCAAGGAAGTTAATTTCCGTAGTGTTAAGGACCATTTTCTTTTCAGAAAGCATGACTCCATATTTCTTAAGAAGGGAGTAAAACTGATGAAGCAGGGCTAGATGACTGGAATGATCTGGGGAGTATAACAAGATATCATCTATCAGAATCTAGTAGAGGCCGCAGCTCAACAAGCCCGCCTTGGCGGGCGCCACTATAGCAGTACTGTTCACTTCTGTCTTATTCCAGTTTAAAGGTATCTTGGCTAGAAACCAGTAACCGCCTTAAAAACTGCCTGGCAGTACTTGGCAACCTCTGGTGTAATAATGCCACGTACACCTTGAACACTGCCGCCGCATATATGGTATCAGAGCCATATGCCATGAAGCCTATGAATAATTGTAGGCAAGGTATCATACTGCTTCGTATAACGACTGTTGGATTGAGTCACATGATATCGGAAAGTCTTGTCACCAAGACTATGTGTCTAAGGTGGCTGGTATTTAAGATGGCCATTTGTGCTGCACCAGACTACCTAGAGATTTTTTCGGTATTTTTATGAAACTCCTTTTGTCTTTATATGAACGTTCCAGTATTTTACCTTCTGTGCCCAAGCTATAGCTAATATGGTCCAGTAATCTTCATGCTCTGTGAATAATTTCAACTATTTTTACCAGTGTATTTTTTGTCAAAACTAATGCAAATCCATCATCATGAGTAAACAGATCTCTAAACCTGCACTTTCTCACTCTTCTTCCTTCTCTTCTCCCAGAAATTCTAGTTCTTCCAGTTCTTTGACTACTTTACTTTGCACGGACCTCAAAGATAAATTTGAGTCTTTGTATCAGCTCTTATATATTCCTAAAGGAGATTCTACCCTACTGGATAATCTTCTTATACCTTCTCCTTACAAGACACCCTCTCAAACAGTTACCACTAAATTACGCACCCTGGTTAAACCACCCAAATATCACACTAAAGAATATGTGTATAACTCCCGTTTTGATCAACATGGTATCCCTATTACCATGTTTGAACAGTTTTTTCCCCTTCATTTTCCTCTTGAATTGGTGACCCAATGGTAGCATAAAGAATATACCCATCTTCATTTTGGTGCTATTCGTCTTGCCCTTACTTTCCATGGCAGAAAAGGTCTTCCTACTACTGCCTGCATTGCTCTGTTGGATACTCGTTTCCCTACGTATATCAGTGCTTGCATTGGCAGTATGGAAACTACTTTAATTGCTGGTACCATGATGGTTACCTTTTACCCTAATTTCAACATGCTTCTCAAGGACAATACTTTGTTGGATGCTCTCAAGGTCCAAGTTCAAGTTGCTGGAGAAATCCCCAAAACCAGTGAGTTCATGGCGACCCTCCATTATCAATTGGTCTACCGCGTTCAGAATCATGCCTTTGATCTTACTTCACCCTCTCATCCAGATCTCATTGATAAAGCTTTGTTCCTTAAGGTTGACAGCCAATGTGCTCCTAGCTTTACCTATGTTCCATGACAGATTCCTCGCCTAGAATTGTTGACTCTCATGCCCGAAAAATGGCTCACTGCTTATGAGTCTCTTCATCCTATGGCAGAAAAGAATCAGCCTATCCAAACAACTACATGCATATTTAGACTTTTCCTGATGGAACAGTTGAAACCTGTTATGAAAGGGAAACTCCTCCACAAGATACACCATCTTGTTTTCCTTTTGCCTTCCTCATCAGCACTCCTCTTCACATCTCTCCACCTCCATAACGCCAGTATGAAGAGGTTCCTATCACCTCTTTGATACCCAAGGTGCCCCTATTTATGCTTTTTCAGATCCAGACATCGGTCACAAGTTCTGGGATTTATGTGATTGTGATGCTTGTCACAATGATGTTGAATATGATCTTCACCATCATAAAAAGAGACCCAAAAAGTCAAAAAGCAAAAACTCTAGTCAAGAGTTTCAGGCCCGTCTTGACAAAGGTGATCCATCTGTTGGTACTTTAGGCCAACCCTCTGGTAAATATGACTATCTTGTCTCTTATGGTACTCCTCTAGATACTCCTTATCCCGCCCAGCCTACTGGCTGGGATGATGACCCAGGTCTTAATCCCTACTACAGAAAAGCTCTCAAACAGATACCTCCCTCACCACTTACTACATTTGCTACTGCTTCCTGTACGATGTATACAAGCAGCCCCGGTCCATCTCCAACCATGGTACCACCAAGTTTGACTTCCCCAGAGGCTTTCTCGCCTCTCACTCCTTTTACTATAGATCATACATCTCACTCCTGGAAAATCAAGGATCCTTCTCATGTTGATCCTTTTGGCAATTCCAAGAAGCCTTCTCCAGCTGAAATCGTGCTCAATTGGCAATCCCAGAATGCTGTTGCTCAAAATGCCTGTCTTCAATGCATTGAAGCACATGTCTCCACTAAGCTCCAAACTCATGAAGAATGTCTTTCTGATTTACGTGGACGCATTGAATCTCTCCACAATGAGATTCTTTCTCTTATCGACTACAGACAGGATTTCTCTCGTCAAGAACAGGAAATTAAGTTTCTCAAGAATCAGTTGTACCATATTGAACATACACCACCACCTCCTCCAATTCAAGCACCCTTTTCCTCTTTATGGTCCTTACCTCCCGTTGGACCATCCTCTGTTTTCCATAACCCCAAGGTCACCCAACCTTTACAAAGTTCTCCCTTATTCCCTCAACAGCAACACTCATATCCTTTTATTTTTTCCCAATTAACACAACCTACCCAACCATGGAAATTACCACCAACTCCTACTGCTCCTATTCCACATATATCTTCTCTTTTACCGCATCCGCCTACTCAGCCTTCCCCTACCTCTCCCTTAAAACTCCCTAAATCCTCAGATACCCCTTCCTCCTCATATCCTCCACCACCGACCTAGCTTATGGTGTCTTCCTCACCTTTACCAAATCCTATTACCGAATTCCTTACTCATCATACGGCCACAAAACACATTCCCATCTCAGATTTACCCATCCATTATGCTACAATTGGAGCCTTATCTGATGGAGATGATTCTAACACTCCTAGTGAATCCTCTTCTACTGATTCTAATGCTCCTGTTATTTTCATGAACCAATCTCATGAAACTCCTCCTGATCTTGATCCTGATCCTGAACCCAATGTTGAAGATCCATTTGTCTACATGGATATAACTCCTCCGCCTACGGGCCCTCCAGGAGTTTATAATTAGGCCCATTATGTTCCTCCCTCTTCTGGGCCTTAGTTCAATTTGGACCCTCATCATCCTGTCAAAGTGCTGAAAAGATCCATAAATTTATACTTGGGGCCAACTGAAACTTATAGAAACCCATGCTATACCCTTCTCCGGGTCTTGAAGCTATTGTTGCTCGTTTTATGGGCATACTCCGTCAATGTGGGGTATAATCTATGGTAGTTTCGCCAACTCCAAGTTTGTCCAAGTCACTATCAGGAACAGTTTGCTGGTTTTTTTGGTTCCAGAATTCATTGGTATAACCGATCATCCAGACTTATACATAAGATTCTTTAAGGCTTAGTTCTATTCTTTTAAGCTTAAGGATTTACAAACATCATTTCAGACGGCCTCTCTCCCTCCGGATTTTATGAAATTGGTGGCGTATTACCCCAATCTACGCAGTGGCCTATTTAAGTTCTATTCTGAGTCCCTTATAATCCCAAGAAAATCAACGCCTACTTGAACAACAAAGTCATCTTTGGCCTCTATCACATTTGGCCATCTGGGCCACGCATTGAAAAAGGCACTCAGGGGCTCTGCAACAATTTGCCATTCATTCACAACATTTTCACCCAACCCACCGGCTTTACTATTGAAATCCCTTTTATTTTTTTGGCCAATCTTCTCCGTCAAATGGCCCCCTAAGAATCGTTAGGGGGATTTAGTAGGTATTGTCTAACATACATTGATACTATTTATCTATTTATACTATTTTAGATTGCAACAGACTTACCTAACCCTCCCCCCCGAGGGTTACCTTTCCCTTCGGCTTCCCCACCGCTCCAAGTTATGGACGTTTTTCGTAAATTTATTTGTTGTGAGTTAGAGTTTAGCCCTTAACGCAGCCTATTCTGTTGCAAGTAGGACGTGAACGCTGTTTTGCTATTAGGCAAATATCCCCGCCCGCTTCTCTACGTGGCGTCATCACTGTCTTTCACCTGTACGCTCTCGTGCTTTCTCCAAACACCGCTTTTGCCGAGGATGACTTTTCGCCCCGTCCCCTTAATTCTTTATGCCACCTTATAGACCGAATAGATTGCACCGCGGAGCTTACCTTGCCGTTATGGCCTTTCGCGAAGCACGAGTTTTTAACACGCTATTGCTGCCACAAAGAGCTGAGTGATCGCCTCAGTACAACGCGGGGGACTCTATAAATGCTCCCTGACAAAGATGCTGCTCCAGAGGCGGAGTCCTCTTTGGCTTTGCGGGCGGTCGCTGTCTGCCTTCATTACGAGTTAGTGGGATGGATTAATGGCTCTGAACACACGGTACGAGGCAGGGAGCAGCTTACGCTAGTTTTCTTAGTTAGGTAAACACGCTCGGCGTCTAAGATAAATCTAACTAGAAGACATCTTGGGCTAGATGGCTACCCTTTGCGATTGGTGATACTATGATGATTCAGCCACAACGCTTATGTGATGGTATTGGGTGTTAATCCAACATAGATAATCGAACAAGCCGACTCCCCTAATTGATAGATGTCGATAGTTCCACGCAATAGTAACGAAGAAGAGGAACCCCCGCTAACGTAGTGGCACCGTCTTTAGCCAAGTGTCAGAGTCCAGCACACAGCTGAGACTTTTTCATAAGCGGGATCCTTAGCGTCCAGACTCTTTTTTCCATGAGCGTTTGGCTGCTTTATGTCATTAGTGTTCGTCACACTGGATGATATTCCACCTTAATGGCCTTGAAGTGGAAAGCCAGCGACTACCCGCTGCCAATGAAGAGAGAATCAGCAGCGTACTTAATCGGATGTTGAAACCTTACCCAGGATCTTTCAAAATCTGTTTATAAAGGCGAGCGCCATCTATTAGTCAGCAATAACCTCCCTTTTTTGCCGCAGCCGCCGATCGATCACGTCGTTTGGCCAAAGACTGCAGGCAGTACTTTGTGCCAAAAGTCTGACGACATCAATGGAAAGAGTGTAAAATTCAAAGGAGATTCACAATCTTGATCTGACAGTACTCGTATTTACGGTGGTCGTTCTGAATCCTCTAAGTGTTCTTCACTCGGCCGAGATGCGTTCAACTTTTCTACTTAGAATGATTCTTCACCCAGCACGAAATGCCGTCAACGTCCACTACGATAAACTCCTTATACCAGAAATGCCAATCCTTCCAGACATAATCCGGATTTTCTCTATCTAATATGGAGTCTACACATCACTTACTGTTTTAAGGGTTACTATTTGCCAAGAGGGTTGCGCTGCTCTACTAAGCTGGCGCGTGGAGCGATACTAGGTATCCGTGAGAGACGCCTGGCCCTAGGCTGCCCCCCTTAAAAACCCATTAGCTTCAGATAGGTTATTGTTACGAGCGCGATATGCGACGACTCACGACTGGATCGTCGGTGCCTCCCGTCCGTAGACTTTATCATAGAGAATACACAAACTATCGCCCCAGTAACAAGCTGAAAACAAACATTGCAAACCATAATCATACCTTTTCCCCTCAACAAGACCGTGCTTGTTCGACAGGTCTCTTAAACCATAAACGAAATCTCGTTTCCGAAAGAAACGACTTTTTTCCAAAAAAGACCGTGGCTTTTCCCCAAAACTCGAAGATGTTTCTTTCCGTTAAACAGCCAGCCTTTTGCCAACATGTCCCAGAACCTAAGCATGCAAACAACCGCGTGGCCCGTGACCCCTGCGTTAAAAACCACGACCTTGAAGCCTTTATTAATGAACGAAGAACAGCCTTCCACATTTTGTGCTGTGACATTTGACTTCTCAGATTGAAGATTCATGGTCTTTTAACATGATTATCCAGTACTGTTTCTTTATTTGGCTACCTTCTCCCATGACCTTTCAGTTCTATTCCCTAGATTGAACTCACCTAGTTACCTCCCTCACAATAGGAACAAACCCAGAACAGGCGTCTGGTGTATACTGGTGCAACTTCCCAGCCACTTAGCTCCTGGTTTCTCCCGCCATGCATGTGCACCCTCCATTCTGCTGGTTCAGCGACAGCCAATGCAAACATTCTCCACCCAACTCATCAGCAAACCCAACATATCCAGCGTCTTTCCCCATTAAGTGTCTCACCCTGAAGGCCTTGGTTTAACCCATCCAGGAATGACATGGTGTATGGGGTTGGGACCTTCTCCCAACTTTCTGAAAGCCAAATTCCACCTTTTAAACCCCCCAGACTCAACACAAATCTTGTCTGCCAACCTGTACAAACCTAGCTCCAGAATTGACTTCATTCAGTACAACCACTACATCCAGACAATGTGACATTTCACTCACAACTAATCACTGATGTTCTCTCAGTCAGCATGACTGAGTATCCCACCCAATTGTTCTCACCCTCATGCTAACCGTGAGTTTTAGGTCACTCGTCCTTTCAGAAAATGAGACACAACGCCTACGAACAGGCCACTCGACCTGTCATAAATCCCGAACTTTTAGCCTTGAGCCCAACTGAAAAAAAAAAATTTGAGACCAACCCAATCCCTAGGGCTTGTCGGCCTTCTATGTTAATAACCGCTTGAACAGTTAGGAAAACTCGTCTTGGTACAGCGACGAACCTGTAAATGGTTCGTGTATAATGTCCTCTACCCAGCAAAAAATTGCCTCGGGGCTGCTTACCGAGCCAGTGCTTGCTCAAAGTTTGATCGAAGCTGGGCTTTTCTGCAATTGGATCCAATCCGCCGAACAGAGAGAACGGTTCTTGGATCCAACCTCACTATGCATGGGGACCGGCCCTCCCTGTTGGTCTGAACCCGCTGCCATCCTATTTCCACACAGGCCAGGAGCCGGCACGGCCAACCGCCTGAAAGCAGGCCCTTGTTCTGATATAGATTCTATTTGTTAGGTATGTCTCTATATCATTCCAGTCAGCTCGCCCTACGACATCAGTTTTACTGCCCTTCTTTAAACATATGAGTCAGCTAGCGGCGAAATGAAAATGGTCCTCAACATTGACGCAATGCAACCCTGGTGATCTATAGCCAATGGCCAACCAACTCAACCACACATTGGCCAAGAACTTGCGAAGTGGGCCCGGACACCACCTTCTCTCGCCAGGCAGTCTACACAATTGCTCAAGATGGTGCACATTGGCCGGTCACAAAAGTTTCCCTCTTGGTGGCGGCCTCTGGTAACATCTTGAAAACTGTACAAAGCATGCATAAAACAATAGAAAAGTTGGGCCCAAAGTGTTTCTTTTCATTACAATTCGTGTCTTTATAACTAAAGAGTACTGTTTACCAAAAGTAGTTGTAAAGACAAAACCGGGGAACAGTGTAGCTATGCCTCATTTGCGCCAACGCCCCCCGCGACTGCAACATCACACTAGACCCCTGCATCACAAAGGAAAATAACGGGGGAGCACAAAGAATGCTCAGTAAGCAAAACTCTCTATCTGTCTGTCCCGTATGAAACCTCTTAATTCTTCCTTATGTTTCTCTGTTCTATTTCTGTTTCTAATAACATCATGGCCTCATCTTAACCGGAGGTACGCGCGGATGGCGTTCAACACAGCACCATCTCACTCTCTATGACTATCGGTGTTCACACAGTACCCACCGTTCTTAGTGACTACCGATTGAGGATCACAAAGCACCAACTCGTTCTTCTAACTATCGGGTGGAGATCCTACCCTACCCACCCGTCCTCATGAATTTTTGTGGTAACGATCACCAAGCATTTACCCGTTCTCTAGTCACTATCGGGTGATGGTCACAAAGCATCAACCCGTTTCTACTAAATGTCGGATGATGATCACAAAGCATCAACCTACTTATCTCACTAACCGTAGCGGTCAACCAAGCATCTACCATTTCTACCACTCATCGGTGACATCACAAAGCATCGACCCTCACTCTAAGGGCTATTCGATGATGATCACAAAGCATCAATCCGATTCCCATAACGGTCGGGTAAGATCACAGCATCACTCCAACTATACTACTCTTCTAATTCTTCATTGTAGCATTTTTCAATGCTCTCACCCTTAGAGTAATTTTACCCACTAAGCTCTCTACTCATAGGGTAATTGCATAAACCATTCCTACACTTTCTTAGGTCCTTTTCCATGTACAACTAGTGCTATGGATGGTTCATCTGCACCAATGCACTTTGGATGCCAACATGCAAGGTTACAAGAATTAGGTTCATTTCTCATACTCAAACCTCTATTAGGCATTTCATCAAACATCTCATGTGCACTATAAAACCTATCATAGCCATGATTCTAAACTTTTCTAACCATCCAAAATGGGGAATAACCCCTTCACAAAGCCACAAAACCTGCCATAGAAAACACTTCCAAAAGGGAATCCAAATAACCCCTTAAATTCCATCTCCTACTTGCCAAACCAACAACCCATTTCTCAAATTTGCAAGGTATAACAATCACAAAGCATAAAATCTTTTTAATCCTTCATACATGCTAATTACATGCACATCACATACATACATCATTTCTATCAAAACCCTAATCAAGAAAATTCATAAATCTCAACTTGGGTTGTTTTACTTACCTTGTAAGGAGAACTTCACAAACTTTCCTTTCACTTGTTTAGCTTGACTTCTCCTCTAATCTTAAACCAAAAGATGAAAACCCTCAAACTTCAATATGGGTTTAAACCCCAAATCACACAACTTAAGAAGAAATCCTTACCTTAGGAGCCTTAGGTTGCTTTTCTACCCATCCCTTCAAAAATCCCTTGAAAATCCTTGATCAAGAAAGAAGAGTGAGAGGAGAAAATGAAGGTCAGTTGTGAGAAGAAGAAATGGGGTTTCTTTGATTCTAATTCCTTTTAATAAATATAAACACACTCTTCCCATTTTGCCCTTGTTCTCTCTTTGGAATTCCATCCAAATCCTTTGATTATTACAAACTCACCCCTATCTCAACTATTCTCCATTGAATATCCTTACAATTAACTCCCCACTTTTCCTGCAATTAGGGGTAGAAAAGGTCAATTCCGTCAAGGAAGAAATATCCAAAACTCATCAACCTTTTATTCGGACCTTCGCCGCGGCGAAACTGCCAGGAGTTCCCCTTGGTTTCAACACGTCTTCGCCGCGGCGAAGCTTCTTCTTTTCGCCCGGCGAAGCACGGCAGACTGAACTCTCTGTTTCAACCATTTTCAGGGCAAACATTCAACGCAACACTCATCAAACAATAATAACAAAACCAACTCGATTAAGGGCAAAAGAGGAAACAATACAACGTACCTCATGTGGCTTTACAATTCTCATTCCCCCCTTAAAGAATTTCGCCCCGAATTCCATGCAATACCTCGTGAACGGTTCTGCTTCTCGTTCACTTGCCCAAGTGGCCCTTCCACTTTGTGATTCCTCCAAGGACCTTCACTAGCGGAACACTCTTGTTCCGAAGTTCGCTTTAACCCCTGTCGCCTAAAATCTGAACTGGACGTTCTTCACTAATACTAGAATCTCCTGCTACTTCAACTCTTCTATGCTCAGATGTGGAGGGGATCCACTTACATACTTCCGTACTCGAGAACATGGAAGACATCCATGCACCCGTCCCATACTAAGGTGTTGAAGTGGCCAATTGTAACCACCTTGCCTACTCGTTGTAAAGATCTCAAAGGACCTACATTACCTCGTGGCGACCTTCCCTTGCTCGAATCGCATTACGCGCTGGGTAGGGGTAAACTTTCAGAAACTCTTGTCGCCCACGTTGATTCTCGAACCTCGTTCTCTTCATGTCCGGCTATAACTCTTCTTTTCGCGACTTGGGGCTTGCTCCTCCTCTCCTGCTGATTAATTTGTTCACATCTTCTACTAGTTTCTGAGTCATCTCTGGCCGCAAAGCGTAGCTCAAGCCCATCTCTGTTGCTTACTTCACCCAATGAAGCGGAGACCACCACACCCGTGCTACCAACAATCCTTGTAGCCCATGCTAATTGTACGGACTAACTGTTGTTGGAGCAAATTCCCTAAGGTAACATCTCTATGCCAGGATATCTTACTCCAGTGCAAACAGGCTCTCAACTACTCCTCGGACACCTGATTTTGTCTCCTCGGTTTGCCATCCGTCTGAGGATGATAGGCTGTTATATGCTAAACGGTTACCACAAACTCCTCTGTGAAACTTTCCAGAGCTGAAACAATCTGAAGAAGTCGCTAGCTCTCTAGATCTCTAGCACACCATGCCATCTGACGATCCCGTTAGGTACAATCTGAGCCAACTGATTTGTAATGGTACCTTTCCTTACTGGGAGAAATGGCTGGACTTGGTTACATCTATGCCACATCAACCCATGTTACAGCACCCTTGTCTGCTGCCTCTGGGAAACCCTATAAATCCATTGAATGCTCTCTCCCAGTTCCACTCCCTTAGGATACCTCAATGGTTGAAGCAATCCCTGACGGCCGTTGTGTTCTGGCTTCTTCACCGTGCTGAAATTAACTTTACGCCACAAACCTGCACTGTCTTCTTCATACCCGACCACGCATAGCCTTTCTTAATATCCCGATAATCTTGTTGCTCCCGCGATGAGCGTGTAGCGTGTGTCATGAGTCCTCCCTAAGAATTTTTGTTTTAAACTCCTCAATTGTAGGTATGCCAACCGGGTTCTAAAATAGAGTACAATCATCTCGCACAAGAACTCTGATCTTTGCCTCTAGCCACCGCACTTGCTGAACATTTTCATGACACCACTCCATCAGCCTTTGCCTGTTGAGTTTCTCTAATCTCCTCTAGTAACAGCAGGACTGTACCACAAGGCTGCAATCTTCCCTGGAACCACCTCATCAATCTGGTTCCTTAGACAATTCTTCTATACTCTTTCTGGGGGGTAACGGAAAACAATGGGCTTTTCTACTCAGACACCGCTCTACATGGCATTTCCCTGGTTTGATTTTTGATCTCACATCAAATCCTTGACCCCAGTTCCTATTGCCTAAGCCTACCTTCTCTGCTCAGATTCAACTCCTTTTGGTGAAAACTTTTAAGACTCTTATGCGTGTAATTATTACCTTCTTCACACCATAAAGGTTAAGGCCTTCCAATCTTAAGGCATGACCCCCACCTGCCAATTCTAGTCATGCAGCGAGGGTAATCTGGTCTCCGTACTCTTTTCAATGACGAGAAGCATAAGCTATAACCTACCCAAACTGCATTACACGACATCCAAGCTTCCTGCGAAAGAGCCTTTATAAATTCATAATCTACACCCTCCTAGTAACACTAGTACATGACTTATGTTACCTCTCTTCAACTCTTGAAAGCTTCCTTCACTGCTGCTGCCGACAAAGGATGCCTTCTGCTTGTAGCAGCTGTCACGGTTTATGCCAACTGGGCAATCCCCCTACAAAATCGCCGATTAGACCTGCTAAGCCTGAGAACTCTGATATTCTGTGCATCTGGTTCTTGGCTTTTGCCATTCCAGGATTGCCTGCACTTTACAACGTCCGATCTCTACGAATCCCTTCCTTTGATCGGTATTACTACAAAAAGTACATAATCTCTGGTTCAGGCCAAACTCACACTTGCGGAAAATTAAGCACACACTTTCTTTCTCTCACCGCCTTGGTGCAATACGCCTAATCTCAAGTGTTTCTCCTGTTCTTCTCTGACTTTGAGTAAATCAGAATGTCGTCGATGAAGACAACACTGAACTGATCAAACCACGCATGAATACCTGTTCATCAGGTCCTATAAGAACTGCTGGGCATCGTCAAACCAAAGCAGCACACAATTCCTAATGCCTATCTTGTACAAAGGGCCAGTCTTACCCGCCTTGCGCAACTATTATGTATATTAGTGTATGCCCTAGAAACCATTCGTGTTGTCGGTTTCAGAGCATTTTGTCTTGTATCTATATATTCATAAATAATAGAAGAAAGAGTTCTTCAATTCATATGTAAATTGCTTCCTTTATTCAGTCATGCATTAAAATAAGTATGTATATGAATTGTCCAGATGATTCTTTAATAGTTAAATGAATTATCGAAAAGGGTTCCCTCGGAGCATATAAATTTGGGCAACTATATGTAAGTAGGCATACCGGATGCTTCCGAAAGATATCATGAGTTGATATAAGTACGGATGACGATGATAGTCATGTCACTAGGCATTGGTATGGATTAACGTTGGTGAACTGTTTTTTCGAACGTGGACCGAATAACGACAAATCACTTGAAAAGCATGTAGTCAATGATTATCGTTGTGTTATATCAGTGCACGATGTAGTCCTTTGACCGAGACATTGTAGTCTGATCCGATATGGATGCGTATGGTTCATACGTGTATAATGTACGAGACTAATCATGTTTCGTACAATAAAGCCTATTTGGTCATGCTTTGTTCATATGCGGAACCGAACGATGGTCAAGAGGGGATCCTTGACTCAAATATAGGATGGGAGTACCGCTGACTCATCCGATTCGAGTTCCTAGCGAACTCGATAAATGTCAGAAAATTGAATCTCTGGCCAGAGTCTATTATTAGTCATACAAAAGGTTTGTGATGACAGAGTCCGACATATTGATACAATTCGATAGAAGATCGGTTAGGATTTGAGTTCCATGAATCCATACTCAGTTAGATATCTCAATGGAGGGACTTTACCTGCATGGTACTATGACAAAATGTTTCGATGAAGTATTTCTTCATCGTGGTTTAGGGACTATGGCACATTGCTAGATGTTTACCATAGTCGTTGGCCTCCGGACAGGTTTTCGTTCATCCAACCGGCTCACGCTATCCACGGTGGACCTACATGGTCCCACCAATCTTGGGAAGTTAGAGAAGGATGAGAGAGAGAAATGTTATCCGAAGAGGGCTAGCACTTCCGAGGGAATAACGGGATTTCTATATAATAGTTACATAGAAATCAATTTGTGACATTTTAGGTTAAAATGGTCAAGCAATAATTTTATATTTAATATTTATATCTTAAAGTGTTAAGTTAATGAGATGAACAAAATACTTTTAATAGTTAAAGGTAAAGTAAATTTTGGGTTGTTAATTAAACTAGTTTAGTTTACATGGCCCTTGAATAATATGATTATTCAAGGGTACATATTAATTCGTGGGGTCCCTTTATAAAAGAGTTTATTGGGCTTGGATGAAAAATAAATATGCAAAATTGCCCAGTATATATAATTGCAAAGGTTGCATTTTGTCATATTCACTTGTTCACTCAAACCAAACTAAAAGCTCTCTCTCCCTAGCCAAGGCCACTCTCTAATCCTCTCAAGGTGGTGTTAAAGTGTGGAGGTTTCATCCTTTGAAGCTAATCTTCATCACCAAAGCAAATGAGTGGTATAATCTCATATCCAAGCTTGTGTTAAAACCGTTTTTTTAATCCATTTCATGCTTTCTTCTCCATTCCACCACTCTTCATGCATGCTGATCTTTCAATGGTATCAGAGCTAAAAGCTCCTTGCATGTCAGTTTATAAGCAAATGAGCATTTTCCAAGTGTTCTTGGTGTTAATCATGTAGATTGACAGATCTGTTTGGCTAGTATATGATATGAAATGTTATTATTTTTGTTCTTTGAATTAGATCGGACCATAACATAAATGTAAAAGATGTTTTTAATTTTAATTTGTAGACTCAAATCCTTATATGTGTTATTTAATAATATTAGATTTTATGGTGAAAAAGTGTTATGCATATAATGCCTTGATAAGTGGCATAGAATATTTCTTGCTAATTCGGCCATGCATTTTCTATGTTTTCATTTGATTTTGGTTTAATAATAGTTTGTAATGTGTTTTGTATGTTCCATAGGGTCACATGTATGTTGGATGATGTTTGTTTGCATGATGATTTCTTTAGAAAAATGTTCATGCATGTCATTTCCATCTTTGATTAATTTATGTGCTTTGACAGCTAATGTGTTATCTTTAATTTGATTAAAGTATATTTTTGCATGAAGTGTATGCAAATGTTGCAAGTGTTTAGTGGTGGAATTTGTGTTGCATAAATTATGGATATATTATATCATATGATGAATATATATTATAGTATGATGTGTAATTTAATGTAGGATGTTAATTTGATTAAATTATCTATATATGCATCATTGCATAGCATAAATTATTATATTTTGAAATGAATAATTTGGTTGTTTGAATGGTTTAAAAATTGATGATGCAAGATGACATGATTGTCTTTGAAAAGATAAATTGTCATAAAAAGTATTACTTAGTTAAAGTAACTTGTGTCATAGAGATTACTCTTGGAGTAATAACCCATTTATCTATGCATGATCTTTTGTGAAAAGTATTGAGAATGATTAAAATTAAATATATCTTTGGGTGGATATGACAAAAGTGTTTGTGTAATGATTCCTATAATGTGTAATTGTTGCATGGCCCAAAGTTATAATTAAATTACCACATGCATATATATATAATATCTATTAATTATGAGATATATTTATATATTTATATTCATGCCTTTAAATATTTTTTATTATTTTTTGTATGAATGTTTAATATTTATTTTATGTGATGAATGAATATTAGATTAGAGGGTTGATCTGGGCCCATTGGTTTTTCAAAATATTCAAAAGTGTTTGTAATATTCTTTTATTAAATGGCTTGTAAATATTAAATTTATTTTTTATTTTAATCGGGCCTGCGTGCCTAAGATCCAATTGTAATGAATCGCCTAGACGGGAACGAGAGCATCCGAATGACATCCATCAGAGATATAGTATTAGGGTAAATAGTTTGCCTTTAGGATGTTTTTCGAAAAGCCCATGATCAACCCACATGCTTTAATTTATGCATATATTGATATGTATGAATTGTTAATTAAACATGGCATGCTAATTAATTAACTAAGTTAAACCTAAATCTCCCCAATTTAAATTATTAAATCCAAGTCTCCCAGTGGGATAACTAAATTCTTGATATAATTTTAATATCCCAAGATTTCTATTATGTGAGGGATAATCTTTATATCATAGAATTAAGTTGATCTTGTTCTTGGATGGATATTTTCACCTTGACCAAGAATTCTATTATGTGAGGACATGATGAAAATGTCATCAAGAAAGCACAATGGTTCGATTTAACTAGCCTAGGGTACCAAGAATCTATTATGTGAGGTATCCGAAGCTAGGACAAGGAATATGAATCAAACCTTATATAGTGATATAAAAGAAAAGAGTTTCTCTTATTATACTTAATTACCAAGAATTCTATTATGTGAGGTTAATTGAATTTGATAAGAATTGATTCCCCACTAAGAAATTTAATCCAACGAAAATTTCGGATCCTATTTAAGGAGTTAGGACTCGAATAAAATAGTGGGAGCTAATTGATATGCATAAAAGGTTTAAAGATTACAAGTACATAAATTACTTTTCTTTGCAGTTTCATCTTTGTGATAAATAATCGAAAAAATGGCCAACAATGTTCTCCTAAGGATAATGGACAATAACATGTTAACCGACCCAACCTAAAAGGGCTAAGAAATCTTAGAATTGTTCTAGATTTTGAAAGAATTGCTTATGTCCTGAAGCACTCTTCCACTTGATATTGGACCGATGCTCCACAAGCTGAGCTTGATGCTCTTGAAAAGTGGAGAGAGATATAGGAGGGCTAAAATTACATGTTAGCCTCCATGATAGAGAACTTCAAACTAAGTATGAAGAGGTTTCAAATGCTTATGATATCCTCATAGCTCTACAAGAGTTGTATAGCGAAAATCCAAGAGTGGTTGAGTATGAATTGTGTGCATCCCTCTTTAGCATGAAGTTGAGGGAAGGGAACCTCCAGCTGATCATACTCTTAAAATGATCAATGGATTAGATCGACTGGATGGATATGGGGTGGTCATGCCGACCGCCTCAAGTGAATTTGATTCTACAATCCCTTCCTCCAAGTTATAAACCGTTTATAACTAACTACAATCTCAATAGGATTGAGAGAAACCTCTCTGAACTCTAAATGAGCTTAAAGAATTTCACAGACAGAATTGAAGGGAAGGGACATGAGAATTTTTGCCGCCTCCACTAGCAGGGCCAATAAAAAGCCCAAAGTGCTACCAAAGAGAGGTCCAAAAGTTGGACCCAAGAATAAGACTTCAAGAAGCGCACGGCAAAGGCAGAGAAGGCCGATGCAAAGAAAAATGTTTCCACTGTGGAAAAGATGGACACTGGAAGAGGAACTGTCCTCATACCTGAACAGTCTGAAGAAAGGCAAAGGAAAAGCAGGTAGAACCAATGTCTTATGATTGAATATGAATTAAGTGTTAATTCAGATAGTCATTCCTGGATATAGATTCAGTAGCAACATCTCATGTTTGTATGTCTTTGCAGGTACTTCAAATAGTTCTGAGGTGACAAAGGCGAGATCATTTGGAGGATGGCAAATGGGGCACGAGTTGCAGCCGGCCATGGGGACTTGCTCACTAAGACTACCTTCAGGACATGTTTTGAGTTTGTTTAAAGTATTGTCTTTGAAAAGGCCACAAGAAACATCATTTCTATTTCTGCTTGTGTAAGGCAGGTTTTATGTACTGTTTAATGGAAATGAATGTTCAATACATTTTGGAAATGTTTTAGGTTGTAAAGCTGTGAATACAAATGTGTATGTCTTAGAATGAATGACATGCTTCAATCAATACCATTCTAATAAAAGAACTCGATCTGAATCAAATCCTAAATCTATGGCATCATAGATTGGGTCATATAGGAGAGAGAAGATTAATACAGCTTGGAGAAAGTGGGATCCTAAACTCATTGGGTTCTGAACCCTATCCAACCTTTGAATCATGTCTCCAAGGAAAGATGACCAAGTCTCCCTTTAAGAGTAAAGGAGAGCGAGCTAAAGAACTTTTAGAACTAACATACAGATGTTGTGACCATTTAGTACTTTAGCTAGGGGAGGATTTGAATCTTCATTACCTTTACAGATGATTGTCACGATATGGGTATTTGTATTTAATGAAATACAAATCTGAATCCTTTGAAAATTCAGAGAATTCAAGAATGAAGTAGAAAATCAAACTGGAAAGAGTATTAAATACTACGATCAGATCGTGGGGGTGAATACTTGAGTACAAGTTTCAAGAGTTTCTTAAAAGAAAATGGGATCATCTCACAATGACTCTCCTTATCACCCCAGCTTAATGGAGTGTCGAAAGGAGAAATCATACCTTATTGGATATGGTACGATCGATGGTGATTTTACAGACTTACCAATGTCTCTGTGGGGTACGCTCTCCAACCGCTGTGCACATCCTTAATAGGTCCGTTCTAAAACTTCCAGAAAACACCGTATGAGATATGGTATGGAAACGTCCAAGTCTGAATTATTGAAGATTTGGGGCTGCCCACTTATGTTAATTGGTTAAATCGATAAGCTGGATGTTAAATCCGAGAAGGGTCGTTCTTGGATATCCTAAAGATAGTTTAGGATATTGCTTTTACTTCCAAGTGATCAAAGAGTTTGGATCAGTAGAAATGCGCGCTTCCTCGAGAATGAGTTCTTGGAGGAAGGCGGCGTTGGAAGAAATATTGAACTCAGGAAGATTTTGAAGAGCCAGAACCGTGCTGAAGATGGAACGTCCACTCAGCGAACCTCAGTATCAGATACTATGGTTCCAGTACGAAAGTCTTCTAGAATGTCGAAACCTCCAGAGAGATATGGGTTCCTACATGAGCAAGATTTTGAATCTTACTTAGTGGGAGTAGATGATCATGGTGATGATCCTAGAAGCTACGAAGAAGCAATACTGGATAGAGATTCAGGAAAATGGCTGAAGCGATGGATTCTGAGATAGAATCAATGCATGCCAATCAAGTATGGTCGCTTGTGGATCCACCTGAGGGAATAATTCCATATGTTTGTAAATGGGTCTACAAGAGAAAGTTGGCAGATGGGGAGGTAGAGACCTTCAAGCTCGACTGGTGGCGAAAGGTTATACTCAGAAACAAGGATTGGATTATAGGAAACCTTCTCGCCTTGTAGCTGATTAAATCCATCCGTATAATGCTAGCCATCGCAGCATACCATGATTATGAAATTTGGCGATGGATGTCAAAACACTTTCCTCAATGGGTTTTTTTGAGGAAAACATCTATATGGAACAACCGATAGGTTTTGTATCTTCTGCTGAAAGACATAAGGTATGCAATTGCACGATCCATTATGGATTGAAGCAAGCTTCAAGAGCTGAACATCGATTTGACGACATAATCAAATCGTTTGGTTTTGTCAAAATCCGGATGAGCCCTGTGTATACAAATGTGTTAAGATCATGCCATCACGTTTCTCTATTATATGTAGATGACAATACTTTTGATGGGAAATGATATAGGCATGATGACAAGGTTTAGATTTGGTTGTCCAAAACCTTCTCGATGAAAGACTTAGGAGAAGCGACATATGTCCTTGGCATTCGTGTCTATAGATAGAACGAAAAGGTAATTGGATTATCCCAAAAATTGTACATAGAGAAAATGCTAAAAAGATTTAGCATGGAGAACTCTAAAGAAGGTCTTTTGCCCTTCACTCATGGTCTTCATCTTTCTAAGGAAATGGTCCAAGACCGATGAAGAGCGACGCGGATGCGTAATGTGCCTTATGCGTCTGCCGTAGTAGCTTAATGTACGCAATGCTATGTACAAGACCTGATATAGCTTATGCTGTAAGTGTTACGAGCAGATATCAGTCAACCCAGGGGAGAAACATTGGTCGGTTTGTAAAATCGATCCTTAAGTACTTGAAGAACTAAGGATCTATTCTGAGTTATGGATGTTCCGAGTTAAACATTCAAGGATACCAGATTCTGATTTCCAATCAGATATTGATGATAGAAAGTCACGTCGGGTACATTTTATATGTAATGGAGGTGCTGTTAGTTGAAAAGTTCCAAACAACACACCACAGCTACTCCACTACAGAAGCTGAATACATTGCTGCTTCGGAAGCAGCGAAGGAGGCTGTTTGGATGCGAAGTTCGTAATTGCTTGGTGTGGTTCCGAACATGGCTTACCCGATAAGCATGTTCTGTGACAATACTGGAGCTATTGCACAGGCAAAGGAACCAAGGGCACACCAAAAATCCAAACACATTCAGCGTAAGTATCACTTTGAGAGAATTCGTTGGAGCTGGAGAGATTTTGATTCTGAAGACTCCTTCAGCAGAAAATGTCTGATCCACACAGGCGATGACACTGAAGCAATTGGACCATCATCTTGAGAAGATGGGTTGAGATACAACTCGAATGGCTTTAGTGCAAGTGGGAGTTTGTTAGTGTATATTAGTGTATGCCCTAAACATTCGTGTTGTGGTTTCAGAGCATTTTGTCTTGTATCTATTATCATAAAATAGAAGAAAGAGTTCTTCAATTCATATATATAAATTGCTTCCTTTATTCAGTCGCATTTAAAATAAAGTATGTATATGAATTGTCCAGATGATTCATTTAATAGGTATGAATTATCGAAAGGGTCCCTACGAACCATATAAATTTGGGCAACTATATTGTACATTACATACCGGATGCTTCCGAAAGATTCATGGTTGATATAGTACGGATACGATGATAGTCATGTCACTAGGCATTGGTATGGATTAACGGTTGGTGAACTGTTTTTCGAACGTGACCGAATAACGATAATCACTTGAAAAGCATGTAGTCAATGATTTATCGTTTGGTTATATCAGTGCACGATGTAGTCCTTTGACCTGAGACATTGTAGTCGGATCCGATATGGATGCGTATGGTTCATACGGTGTATAAGTGCGAGACTAATCATGTTCGTACAATAAAGCCTATTGGTCATGCGTTGTTCATAGCGGAAACGAACGATGGGCAAGAGGGGATCCATTGACCGAAAATATGGATCGGGTAACGCTGACTTCATCCGGATTCGAGTTCTAGACGAACATCGATAAATGTCGGAAAATCTAATCTGGCCAGAGTCTATTATTAGTCATACAAAAAGTATTGTGATGACAAGTTCCGGACATATTGATCGACATTCGGTAGAAGATCGAGTTTAGGATTTTGACGTTCCATGAATCCATACTCGATTAGGTATCTCAATGGAGGACTTTACCTGCATGGTACGTATGATCTGAAATGGTTCGATGAAGTATTTCTTCATCGTGGTTTAGGGACTATGGCACATTGCTAGATGTTTACCATAGTCGTTGGGCCTCCGGACAGGTTTTCGGATTCATCCAGAACCGGTCACGGCTAATCCACGGTGGACCTACATGGTCACACCAATAGCCTTGGGAAGTTAGAGAAGGATGAGAGAGAAATGATATCCGAAAGGGCTAGCACCTTCCGAGGGTAATAACGGGATTTCTATAGTAATAGTTACATAGAAACAATTTGTGACATTTTAAGGGTTAAAATGGTCAAGCAATAATTAATTATATTTATTATTATATCTTAAAGTGTTAAGATTAATGAGATGAACAAAAATAACCTTTTATAGTTAAGGGTAAAAAGGGTAATTTTGGGTTGTTAATGTAAACTAGTTTAGTTTCATGGGCCCTTAATAATATTGATTTTCAAAGGGTAGCATATTAAATTTGTGGGGTCCCTTTATAAAATAAGATTTTATTGGGCTTGGAAGTGAAAAATAAATATTGCAAAATAGCCCAAGTATATATAAGCAAAAGGTTGCATTTTGTTCATTATTCACTTGTTCACTCAAACACAAACTAAAAGCTCTCTCTCCTAGCCAAGGCCACTCTCTAATCCTCTCAAGGTGGTGTTAAAGTGTGGAGGTTTCATCCTTTTGAAGCTAATCTTCATCAATCCAAAGCAAAGGAGTAGGTATAATCTCATATCCAAGCTTTGCATGTAAACCGTTTTTTTAATCCATGCTTTCATGCTTTCTCTCTCCCATCTCCACCACTCTTCATGCATGCTGAATCTTTCATCAACCACTCTTACCTGATGATACCCGACCTCAAATCAATTTGGAGAACACTGCTGCTCCTTTCAACTGATCAAAAGGTCATCTATCCGGGAGGCGGTACTTATTCTTCACTGTAACTTATTCAGCTCCCTATAATCAACACATCCTTAGTGATCCATCCTTCTTTTCACAACAGGATTGAGCCCCCAAGGAGAATGACTCGGTCGGATAAAGCCTTTATCTAAAGCTCTTGAGTTGCTTTCTTTAATTCTTGGAGCTCACTGGGGCCATCGATAAGGGGCTTTAGATATTGGTGCGTCCCGGGTGCTAGTTCGATACTAAATTCTACCTCCCTCTCTTGAGGCAAACCCGGTAACTCTTCCGGAAACCATCTAAAAAGTCTCGAACTACTGGCACCCTCTGAATCTCTAACTGTGGAACATCAGCACTCTGCACTACATGGCAATATACCCCGAACACCCCTTTTTCAACAACTTCCTGGCTTTCACATTACTAATCAGCATCCTCAACTGATGCCTTCCCAACTAAAACTTATCTCCACTATCGGCTTAAACCTCGCCTTCTTTTCCGACAGTCAATCTCTCCCATATCTTCCTAGGAAGTCCATACCCAGAATTACATCAAAATCGGGCATATCGAAAACATTAAGTCGCACGATTAACTCTCTATCCTGGATCACTAAGGACTCTCTTAACAAAATCTCTTGAGTCACAACACTAACTCCATTGGGTAATTCTACTAATGGGTTGTGTCGTTCTAGTAGGTTTCAACCTAATCTCTCAAGCATCCCATAAGATATAACGAATGGGTAGCACCTGAATCAATTAAAGCATATAAAGGGCTGCTGAATAATAACGACCAGTAACGGCTGATGGACTGGCCTCTCGTCGCCCTGTGCCACATAAACACTCTGGCATTCGCAGTACCTCCTGAACCCTGGGTGGTTGTGGGAGAGAGCTTTACAATCTCTCATCATGTGCCCTGGCTGTCGGCACCTTAGCACACTCTCTAATCCCTCAGACACTCTCCCGGGTGATTCTTCCCCATTTAGGACAATGAGGAAACCTTCCGTCCGAGGTCGTTTATTCTTCCACTCTTTTCTATTCTGTTTATACTGAAACTTCTTCTTCTGATTCTTCATTTCTTTGCCTCTTACACCTCATGCTTCTCTCTCTGGGAGTAGAGGGGTAGCTCCTTCGGTCCTCCTGTCGAGGATCCTACGGGGAAGTTTTATTTCTCAAAATCTCCGCCTTCATTGCCCGCCTCAAGGCTCACTAATATTCCAGAGGGTTGGACTTGTCATAATATCCTGGGCTATCCCGGCTTCAATCCATGCACAAACTATCCCTTCTCAGGCCGGAGTACTAACTTTCCCGTGCAAACCTTGCAAGAGCGTTGAACTTTACTGAGTACTCTTTCACAGCGCTTGTCCCTTGCTGAAACTGATAAATTCTTGGACCTTCTCATGAACTTGGTCCTCGTTCTATACTCGCCTCAAACTCTTGCCTAAACTCTTCCCACGTCATCACTGCACGTCATGAGTTTCTTCCATTAATTCCACCAAATTCGGGCATCACCCCGAAACAAGAAACTCGCATACCGATCTTCTCCCGGTCTGACATGGGAAATAAACCTGTGGCTCGTTCTACTGACCCGCCACTCTTCTGCTATCACTGGATCTGTAGTACCCTTAAACTCTGAGGTTGATGCTGACTGGAAAACAGTAGACGGTTCCATTCTGTTCGGTACTGGGGGGATACCGTTTGCCCTCTTTCGACAGGCGTAACTGCGTGTCTGTACGGGGGTAAACTCTCCCCTGAGTTTCAGCCATAACTTCCTGTATAATTCCCCGGATTCAGCTTCATCCAAGGGAGGGGACGTGAGACTCTGGTGGGTTAGAAGGTTCTCCTTCATTCACCACACCTTTACCGCGATTTCGATAACTACGCCTCATCTACAAAAGATCACACTATGAACTCAAGAAACAATTACTATAAGGAAAGAATTACTCACGCAGTCGGTTATAGGACGTGCGTGGCGTGAGAATAGTACACTGTTCAATCCCAAAATCTTTGCTCTGATACCAAAAATGTAACATCTACTGAAAACGTAACACAATGCATAATAACAATAGAAAAGTTGGGCCCAAAGTTTTCTTTTCATTACAATTCATGTGTCTTTTATACATAAAGAGTACTGTTTACAAAAAATGTATTTTAAAAGACAAACAGGGGAAACAGTGTAGCTATTCCTCATTGCTTGCCGACGCCCCTCCGACAGCAACTTCACCTAGAACCTGCATCCACAAAGGAAAATAATAGGGTGGAGCACAAAATAATGCTCAGTAAGCAAAACTCCTATCTGTCGTCCCCGTATGAATAACTCTTATTTTCTTTCCTTATGTTATCTCTGTTCTATTTCTGTTTCTAATACATCATGCCTCATCTTACCGGAGGTACGGCTGGATGGCGTTCACACAGCACCATCTCACTCTCTATGCTATCGGGTGGAATTCACACAGTACCAACCCGTCTTAGTGACTACCGAGTGAGGATCACAAAGCACCAACTCGGTTCTTTCTAACTATCGGGTGGAGATCACCAGCGCCTACCCGTTCCCATGAATTTTGGTAACGATCACCAACATTTACCCGTCTCTAGTCACTATCGGGTGATGGTCACAAAGCATCAACCCGTTTCTACTAAATGTCGGATGATGATCACAAAGCATCAACCTACTTATCTATCACTAACCGGGTAGCGGTCACGAAGCATCTACCCTTTCTACCACTCATCGGGTAACGATCACAAAGCATCGACCATCACTCTAAGGGCTATTCGGATGATGATCACCAAGCATCATCCGATTCCCATAACGGTCGGGATGATCACAAAGCATCATCCCAACTATACTACTCTTCTAATTCATTCTATTGTAGCATTTTTCAATCTCTCTACCTTAGAGTAATTTTACCACTAAGCTCTCTACTCATAGGTAATTGCATAAACCATTTCCTTACACTTTCTTAGGTCACTTTTCCATACAACTAGTGCCTATGGATGGTTCATCTTCACCAATGCACTATGATGCCAACATGCAATGTTACAGAATTAAGGTTCATTTCTCATACTCAAACCTCTATAGGCATTTCATCAAACTCTCATGTGCACTATAAAACTCTATCATACCATGATTCTAAAACTTTTCTTAACCATCCAAATGGGGAATAACCCCTTCACAAAGCCACAAAACCTGCCATAGAAAACACTTCCAAAAAGGGAATCCATAATACCCCTTAAATTCCATCTCAACTACCTTGCCAAACCAACAACCCATTTCTCAAATTGCAGTATAAACAATCACAAAGCATAGAAACTCTATTTAATCCTTCATACATGCTATATTACATGCACATCACATACATACATCATTTCTATCAAAACCCTAATACAAGAAAATTCATAAATCTCAACTTGGGTTGGGTTTTACTTACCTTGTTAAAGAAGACTTCACAAACTCTTCCTTTCACTTGTTTAGCTTGACTTCTCCTCTATCTTAACCAAAAGAATGAAAACCCTCAAACTTCAATATGGGTTTAAAACTCCCAATCACACAACTAGAAGAAATCCTTACCTTAGGAAGCCTTAGGTTGCTTTCTACCCCAAATCCCTTCAAAAATCCCTTGAAAATCCTTGATCAAAGAAAAAGAAGTTGAGAGGAGAAGAATGAAGGGTCACGTTTGAGAAGAATGAGGGTTTCTTTGATTCTAATTCCTTTTAATAAATATAAACACACTCATTCCCATTTTGCCCTTGTTCTACTTTGGAATTCCATCCAAATCCTTTGATTCATTACAAACTCACCCTATCTCAACCATTCCCATGAAAATATCCTTCAATTAACTCCCCACTTTTCTGCTAATTAGGGGTAGAAAGGTCAAATGTCCTTAAGGAAGAAAATATCCAAAACTCAATCAACCTTTTATTCGGCCTGTCGCCGCGGCGAAGAAACCTGTCGCCGCGGCGAAACTGCCAGGAGTTCCCCTTGGTTTCAACACGTCTTCGCCGCGCGAGCTTCTTCTTCGCTCCGACGAAGCACGGCAGACTGAACTTCTTCTGTTTTCAACCAATTTTCAGGGCAAACATTCAACGCAACACTCAATCAAACAATAATAACAAAAACCAACTCGATTAAGGGCAAAAGAGGAAACAATAACAACGTACCTCAAGCGGGGCGTTACAGGCCCCTCCAAACCATACTAAAAAAGAATGCACCTCCCTAGGGCCCTCCTCAAACTAGCTCGATAAATGCCTTAAAACACATAGCCTCTAACCTTCCACCTTTACACATTCCCTCAAATGGCAAACGAATTCTCCAAACAGATGCTAGTGATTTGCATTGGTCAGCCATTCTCCTCGAAGAAATTGATGGAGAAAGAAAGATATGTGGCTACAAAAGTGGACACTTCAAACCTAGTGAAGAACACTATCATTCCACATACAAGGAAATCTTAGCTGTTAGACGAGGCATTGAAAAGTTTGAATTTCATATTGTCAGTCATCATTTCTTGGTCGAAATGGATATGCTTGCATTCCAGCGAATGCTTGAATTCAAACAAAAGGAAATCCCTGATGGACATAGACTTCGATGGGCTTAATGGTTTTCCCGCTAACAGTTTGATGTCAAACACATTAAAGGAAAACACAACACCCTGGCAGATCTCCTATCCCGACCTAAAAGCCCAAGCAACATTTTCATATTAAGCCCCTAGCCCAAACACCACCATTTATCCCTGTCATTTGTATGATGAACACATTTAGTGACCAACCTCCAGAGATCCCAACACTCCTCGCCTCACAAACCCTCACTCAAGAATTACCAAATCTCACCCAACAATACCAAATCCAAACCATCCATGCTACAGAACTACAAACCCTTGGTGGTCTCCATTACCATCCTGATCATCCCTTCCTCACCCTCTTCCTCATCAATGAAGATACTACCTTCACTCCTGCTCTTCTATACCTCCTATGGTGCCTTTTATATAAGCACATCCTTGCCATTGAATTTTCCATCCCCTATATGGCCTCTTACTTACGCCCATATGTTCCTTATCAAACCCCATCCAACTTTCCAGATTTCTTATTTTGCATCTTTTTGGAATGGTTCTATCCTCTTTCATATTGGCAAGGACTCTTTAATAAAAAACAGAGTCTCTGTGAAAAGCTTGAACTCTAATCCCCCCATATTATCTTTACTTTTGAACGAAACCCTTACCAGCTCACAGAATTCACCCATATTCCAACCACAAAGGAATACTCTCTGAACCCATTTTCCTTACATACTGACTGGCCTTTCCACCTTGACAAACTTAAACACTTCCAAACCCACATGTGTCATATTAACAAATATATTCCTCCCTCTCTTTGGCCTAGACATGATCCCGATTCTCCCCCATGGGACTCACTCCTACCTGATTATTGCCAAATCCTCTTACAAGCCATCACTAAACATGTAGATGATGTTAGAGCCTCTTCCTCTCGGGCACGGCCCAAAGTTAAAAACACTGTCCCTGTTCAACAATATACCCAACTCATTAATCACAATCCTCCTCAGACCCTTTATCCATTAGACTATGACCCTAATTTGGCAGTCACCATTCCAGGAATTCAAACAGGTGATCCAGATCTCGACAAGGTTCTACATAGCCCAACATATCTCCAGTACCAAGCTACGTAGGCCCACAGATCGGCCCAAGACTCCCAGGATCCATACTCTCCCGATCCAAATTGGTGGAAGACCCTTGGATATACTCATAATCCTGTTGATTCAGAAGAAGACCTAGATTGCACAGAATCCTCCTCAGATGACGTCAGCTAGACGACCTCAACTCTCATAGGATTCTCCCATGTGGCATAACTGTATTGTCGACAACATCTTAGCCTTACCTTTGTAATATTTATTTCCTTTGTCACGCGTGTAATTACTGTTTTGTCACCCACATCTTGGCCTTCCATGTGTTACTTTAAATTTTGTTGTTTCTTATCCCAATGTAATATGTGTCGCTTGTAAAGTTCTCATCTTTCCTTACAAAAGAGGGCTTCCCTTCGCTTAGAAGGCAAGATCAATCTAGTAATAAAAATCTTCTCTCTAAAAATGTCTTTCTCACACTAAAAATCCTCTGCATTAGTTTTGATATGAAATACACTGGTTGGAAGTCACTCCATTTTCACAAAAGTTTCTTCCCTTAATAGGCTTTCAGTTCGGCTCTGCCGTGGTTGCCTATTAAGCTTAGAATACTTTTGGACTCCTAGATGCGGCGTTCTTTGCTTCCTTGCTCCTCATGTTCTGGCCTGCTAAGCTGCGCCTTTTAAGGTGTAGGGTGATTTATGGAGCATTTGGGGTTTAGGGTTTTGGGTTTTGGGTTTAGGGAAAAAAACTGGAAATTTTTCTAAGTGTTTTGCTCTTAACTCATTCTCGTTGCCAGAAGTTCGTCGGCTTGTTTCGGGTGCGTCCGTTGTCGGAATTGAACGATCCACCCACCGTTGGAAAGAGTATTGAATGAGCTTTCTGGTTGTTTTGTCACTGCTAGCATTTGCTTTGTATTTCGCTGGGATTTGGCCTCGAAAGTTCATGGAATCAGTAGATCAACTCGTTTTCAAGCTTAGTGGGCGTCTTCTGGGGCCCATGAAAAAAATCCAGTCCCTAAGCCAGTTATAGAGAAGAAAAGTATGGGTAAGAGCACCTCAGGAGTATCCTCCTCTTGGGCGGATAAGGTTAGAGTGACAGAGGTCGAGTCCCATTTCACCCTTGAAGCTGTGGACCTTGATATTAAGGATGACATCTTATTTATACCGGATGATGTTATTGATGACAATGATGTTGAATGGCTTCGCTGTATTGTGGGTTATTTCTCGGGGTACTCTATGCCTTTTCATGCTGTCCGCTCAATTGCTTTCCGTGCATGGGAAGCTGTAGGGTTGGAAGATGTTATGTCCACAGGCACTGGTTTCTACATGTTCAGATTTAGGGATGAGGATGTGGTGCATTCGATCCTTGAGAGAGGGCCGTGGATGTTTGGGGGTAAGTCTATTATTCTGCAACAATGGCATGCCCAGTTTATTTTTGATAAAAGCTGCATCTCTAAGGTTCCAGTATGGGCTCGTTTGCATGGTTTGCCTTATCCTTTGTGGTCCCACAAAGGACTCTGCATGGTTTCTTCTATGTTGGGTCGACCGTTGTCTAGTGATAAGAGAACATCAGAGTAGACCCGTTTAGATTATGCTCGGGTATGTGTTGAGCTAGATGCAGCAAAGCCTTTGAGATGTCATTTTGAATTTCAATGCCGGTTATTTGTGGAACCCATTCAGATTACAGTGGAATATGAGTGGACCCCCAAGAGGTGCCCTAAGTGCTGTGTTTTTGGTCATGTTGGTCACCAACCAGAGGTACCTACTGCGGCTTTAGTTGAGGGTAAGAATAAGATAGTTACTAGTTTCCAGAAGGCACCAGGGAAAGCTGTTGCAGTGCAATCTGAGAACTGTGAGCTTTTGAGGCAGTCAGCTACTATTGATCCTATTAGGGAGAGGGAGCGGGGGACAGAGAGGGATGTTTCAGTGCCATCTACAGTTTTAGTTCCGAGTACAGTTAGAGTTGGGGATGCTTCTTTGGCTTGGGTCCCGTATCAGCAGACTGTTCGTGCTAGTAGAGGTGAATTTTCTGGCTCTGAATCAGGGTCAGAACCTGATTCACCTTTTCCTATTGAGGATGAGCATGACCATATTATGGGATCTACAAATTGCACAGAAAACACTCAGTCCTTTATGAGTTCTGGGAGTAGGCAATCTACTTCTTCCAACAGGTTTGCCTCACTTGTTCTGCATAGTGACGATCTCCAGACACTACATGCCACCTTATCTGGATCAGTTTCCTTGCCACCCCTGGCAAAGCGGATAGGTCGGGGAAAGCGGGGGCTTCGGCTCAAGTAATTTTTTAGCTTGTTTCTATCCCAATTTCAATGATAGGGAGTTAGAATATTAGAGGCCTTAACGGCTTCTCGAAATAACTCGCAGTGTGGAATTGGATTACTGACTCCTCTTTGGGTTTGATTGGTTTGTTGGAGACTAAGGTTGAGCAGTCTCATTTACAGTCGGTGGTCTCGTCAGTTTGTCTTTCGTGGCAGTTTTTGTCAAATGCGACAGATTCTATTGCTTGCCGTGTTCTGGTATGTTGGGACTCTTCTCTTTACTTTGTGAATAGTCTTCATTGCTCTCTTCAGGAGATTACTTGCAGGGTTACTCATGTTTCTGAGGGGTTCTCATTTAGGATTACTTTTGAGTATGGTTCTAATGACCCTAGGAATCGCCGCAATCTGTGGGATTTCCTTAGGGATCAGTCGGCATTGTTGTTAGTGTATATTAGTGTATGCCCTAGAAACCATTCGTGTTGTCGATTTCAGAGCATTTTGTCTTGTATCTATATATCATAAATAATAGAGGAAAAAGTTCTTCAATTCATATATATAAATTGCTTCCTTTATTTAGTCATGCATTTAAAATAAAGTATGTATATGAATTGTCCAGATGATTCATTTAATCAGTAAATGAGTTATCGAAAAGGGTTCCCTACGGAAGCAATATAATTTGGGCAACTATATTGGACAGTAGACATATCGGATGCTTCCGAAAGATATCATGAGTTGATATAAGTATGGATGACGATGATAGTCATGTCACTGGGGCATTGGTATGGATTAATGGTTGGTGAACTGTTTTTCGAACGTGACCGAATAACGACAAATCACTTGGAAAAGCATGTAGTCAATGATTTATCATTTGGTTATATCAGTGCACGATGTAGTCCTTTGACCTGAGACATTGTAGTCGGATCCGATATGGATGCGTATGGTTCATACGGTGTATAAGTACGAGACTAATCATGTTTCGTACAATAAAGCCTATTTGGTCATGCGTTGTTCATATGCGGAAACGAACGATGGTCAAGAGGGGATCCATTGACTCGAAAATATAGGATCGGGAGTACCGCTGACTCCATCCGGATTCGAGTTCCTAGACGAACATCGATAAATGTCNGTTTTCTATATATATATATATATATATATATATATGATACATTAAAAGTTTAAGATGAAATAAAATATTTATTTAAAATTATTTGAGACAATGATTTATATTTTAGAGTTGCTACTATATTTTTTAATTTGCGGGTATATAATAATTCACTAGCATGGACATGTTTTTGTTGAAGCCAAAATATTTCAAACCTCTCAAGCATCTTTAGAGCTTCTTAGCACATAACTTTTTTTATTTTCATACTATCATTCTCAAGATTATTTCATTTATCTTCTTATCTAATTTCAACAATAACTATTAAAATAATAAATTGAAATCCTAATGCATGCTACTAAAACGTGAATTATAAAATAAAAAATCAAAACAATAATTTTTATAGCTACACTTTTATTAAATTATAATATTCTTGTAGTAATAAATTAGTTTACCTCAACCATTATAAGAGGTTTTACTTTACTTTGTTATACATATTATTGGTTGCTTTGCTTGCTACTTGGTAGAAGTCTGGAAGATGTGTTTGTGTTTGTATAAGTTATGTGATGAAATTCTCTTATTATTAGTGATAATTAATTCTTCCATACATGTTTTTATTTGATATTATTACATGATATTAAATTATTAATCACTATTTTTTTTTTAATAAGAGTTCAAATATTTAATTTAATTTATGCTAAAATATTCTAAACATCTTATTTGTCACACGGTGGCATGAAGTCATGAACAATTGGATATGGATACTTAAAACTGGTTTAATTTTATAAATTTTTTTAAAATTAGATATTTATTTTTATAATACTTTATAATATTTGTATTAAATTAAATTAAATATTAAAAATTTATCTTCTGCATTTACATCTAATATTTGAGTCATTGGTGAATTATTTACGATATATTCTCAATAAATTAATAACTTTGAGAATATATAGAATAATCAAAAAATTAATAATTTATTAATTTATAAAGTGTATTTACGATTCGACGAACATACATTTAAATTAAAGATGAGATACAACAATATTCAAAGCGTCAATGGCACTTTATAATTTTTTATTGTAATTTGAGAATTCACCTCATAACTTTTAGATACAATGAGAAGAATTAGAAATGGGATCTAACAAAATTTATAAATTTCAAGGAAAAAAAGTAATAATAAAGTCATATTTTAATAAAATATCATAGTCAATTAGTAAATTATTTATTTATAATATGAATGGGACAGAGTTATGTAAGGTTTTTCAAAAAAAAAATATTATTTTATTAATTTATCAAAATTATTAATTCAACCTACTAATCTAAGTCAGAACCGTAAGAAATTGTTATATAATAGAGGTTATTAATTTATCGAGTATTAATTTATAAATATTATAGTGTATTTAAAGGGCTTTATTTTATATACATAGCCTGTACTTACGTACATGTTATTGTTACAAGCATTAGAAAAATGAAAAAGTTGATTATACAGTATTTATAAAAATTATATTCGGAAGGTTTCATATTTTAACAGTCCTTTCGAAAGAAACAAAATTGTAATAGGAAGAAAATAGAAAGGGAAGCTTAGTAAATAAAGTGACCACGGTTGGGAGGGCAGGAGACATAGTGATAGCTTATTAATTACTTTCATTAATGTCCTCAACAAACTTCTGTACACATATTAAAAGCTTGAATTACTTCATTAATTGAGAATAATATCTTTTTTATAATTAAGGAGAAAAAAGTAGTGGAAGCTAATCATTAATTAGTTTCATTAATGACATTCGAGTCCTCAACAAACTTCTGTACACATAATAAAAGCTTATGAATCACTTCATTAATTAATTCATAAAAAATAAAAATACATTTCTAAAGTTCATTTTAGAAGCTGTTTTCATAGTGAGAAGTTGTCTGCCGAAATTATGGCTAACAAATTGACTTGCCCATGCATAATAAAATTAGATTCCTCTTTCACTTTCACATTTATTATCGTTTCAGAAAATATGTAATTTTCCTTTATTTATTAAATTCAAGATTTAACTAGCCATTTATATTCCAAAAATGTTTTTATCTTCTTCACATTTTACAATCAACCTTCTTATAATCTCCAAATAATACTAGTAAAATTATGAACAAATCTTTCTCTAAATCAGTAAAGTTATATATATATAAACCTCATTTAATACCAAAAATAACCCTACTTAATTAGGGTTTTTGTTTGCACGTCTTTTCCCCAATTTAAACTTAATTAGGGTTTTTGTTTACACCACTTTTCCTCAATTTCAATCTTAATTAGGGTTTTCCCAAATTTTTTAATTAGGTTTTCTTTAATGCCCTTTTTTCCCAATTTCAAATTCAAAACTTAGTTTTTCATCTTATTCAGATTCATCATGTTGTGTGATTATTTTCTACATAGGTTTAGTAATATATTTTCATCAAACAAAGAAATATTTAAAAAAAAAAAACTCAGTGATTTAGAAAATTTAGAGTTAGGGTTACTGATTAAGAATTAAAGTAAAAATTAAAAGAGATAAAATGAGTGTATTTAGAAATTATATCGTTTTTAATAATTTTCATTATGGTTGAAATTGTCAAAAAAAAAAAACATTTAAAAATGAGAAATACTGATCAATTTGATAGGAGTTAAAAATCACCTCCCTTAATAAATTTTGTTATAATCTTAGTGGTATAAATGCAATAGTGTAAGGAAGACAAAATGTTTAAGAAAGTAAAGTCGAAGGGGGCTGTAAATGTTCTTTTCTTTTCACTTTATTGTAACAGTAAAATGAAGGGGAGGGGGGCTTTTTATAGCAAACGCCCCCTCCTCCATTCACCGCCTCAAAGTTAATGCGATGGATGGACAATTACAACACTCCCCCTTGGACATCCACTGCTTATAGATAATTGTATTTAACCTTTACTGAAGAAAAACCCAATGGGAGAAAAAACTTAAGTAAAGAAATACAACTCTACTATAACATGAAATTGGACGTGCTTTCTATTGCCTCATTAAAAACTAGGGGTGAGCGGTTCCGAGTACCCTACATTTTTCGGGGGAACCAGAACTGGAATCACACAGTACATGTTCTTAAATTGAAGGAACCGAAACCTAAAATGTAGGTTTCGGTTCCTTTCCCAGGTCCAATGTAAAAATCAATTACCCCCTATTACTTTAAAAAATAACAAAAATACCTTAAAAGTTTACAAATATACCCCTAACAAATTTTGATTACTCATTCATTTGTGTCCAATATGACTCATAAATCCTTTAATCTCTAGGTAACACTTAAATTCAATCATCATCACAATTTACATAAAATTCCTCAATCAAAACCAAAACACAAACAATTAATTAAACAATTATACTATAAATATATAATTTAATATTATAATTAATTAAATTTCTAATCATTTAATTAAATATTTTTCTAATGTTTATAATAAAATATTATAATTAATTAAATAATCATACTATAAATCTATAATGTAATGTTACAATTAATTCAATTTTTAATCATTCAATTAAGTAATGTACTAATGTAATAAATTACTAATGTTTATAATATAATGTTATAAATTTCGTAATCATTTAACTATGTAATGTTATAATTAATTAAGTGATTATAATATAATGTAATGTTATAATTAATTAAGTAATTATTTAATTATAATATAATTATCTAATTAATTAAATTTCTAATCATTTAATTAACTATTGTACTAATGTTTATAATAGAATATTATAATTAATTAAGTAATCATTTGTTTATAATGTAATGTTATAATTAATTAAGTAATCATACTATAAATTTATAATGTAATGCTATAATTAATTAAATTTCTAATCATTTAATTAAGTATTGTACTAATGTGGGAAATTACTAATGTTTATAATATAATGTCATAATTAATTAAGTAATCATTTAATTATATAATGTTATAATTAATTACGTGATCAAACTATAATGTAATATTATAATGAATTAAGTAATCATGCTATAAATCTTTAATGTAATATTATAATTAATTAAATTTGTAATCATTTAATTAAGTATTGTACTAATATTTATAATGGAATGTCATAATTAATTAAGTAGTCATTTATTTATAACGTAATGTTATAATTAATTAAGTAATCATACTATAAATTTATAATGTAATATTACAATTAATTAAATTTCTAATAATTTAATTAAGTATTTTGCTAATGTAGTAAATCACTAATGTTTATAATATAATGTCATAATTAATTAAGTAATCATTTAATTATGTGATCATATTATAATGTAATGTTATAATGAATTGAGTAATCATACTATAAATCTTTAATATAATATTATAATTAATTAAATTTGTAATCATTTAATTAAATATTGTACTAATGTTTATAATGGAATGTTATAATTAATTAATTAATCATTTGTTTATAATGTAATGTTATAATTAATTAAGTAATTATATTATAAATCTATAATGTAATGTTATAATTAATTAAATTTTTAATTATTTAATTAAGTAATGTACTAAATTACTAATGTAATGTTATAAACTTATAATTAATTAAGTAATCATTTAACTATAATGTAATGATACACTTAAAACTTGATAATTGAAGTAAATAACTAAATATTATATTATTATTCAATCAAATATACTATTTTATTCAAAAATAATTCTTTTAATAACATTAAAACACTTTTAATTGTATTATACACTTAATTAATCAAAACTTTAACACTAATATATATATATATTAAATTTTTTTGTATGGTGTAGTTTATATGTGATAAGCATAATTGTATATTTATTTAATTAGGTTATTAAAATTAAAATTTTTTCCATTTAAAATTTTTTTATTTGTAAAACTACAATAGACGACCGACCCCCCCCCCCCCCCCCCACCCCCCCAGCCCCCCCCCTCTCCTTCCCCCCCCCCACCCAAAACAACCAACCCCCAACCCCTAACCCCAAAACCCTAAACCCTAAACCCTAAACCCTAAACCCTAAACCCTAAACCCTAAACCCTAAACCCTAAACCCCCCCCCCCCCCCAATTCTTCACAGATATTTAATTTCAGCCCAGGTTCCAAAACAGGGTACCCGTTGTAGGTTTCAAGCCGAGTACCTGTTGCAGGTTCTTTTTTCCAGGTTCTAGTTCCGGTTCCAATTCCTCCACATGTAGGAACCAAAACCGGAATCGAAACCAGAACCGCACAATATCATTTCCAAAAAAATGGAACTGGAACCTACTCGCACAGTGTCGGTTTCTGGTAGGTTCTAATTCCGGTTCCGGTTCTACCCGCAAATTCCGGTTCTACACGTTACCCGTGCTCACCCCTATTAAAAACCTTGTCAGGAAAACCCAGTGGGACAAAACTTGATCAAGGAAAAAAGAGTACAGTGCACATATGTCTAGTACAACAAACAGTACAATAAACTTTTCTAAAAACTCCTCCTAATCAATGCTCCTCTTGATCAATGTTTCCCCTTATAATGGTAGAATTAATTTAGTAACTTATTGAGCCGCCGCATACTAATGTTGTACACTAACTTTTCAAATGTTGATGTCGGTAAGGCCTTAGTGAATAAATTTGCAAGATTATCATTGGAGCGTATTTGTTTGACATCAATCTCTCAATTTTGCTAGAGTTCGTATGTGTAAAAGAACTTTGGTGAAATATGCTCGGTTCTGTCTCCTTTTATATATCCTCCCTTGACTTGAGCAATACATGCTGCATTGTCTTCATTTATAATTGTGGGAGCATCTGAGGTACATGTCAATTTGAATGTACTTTCAATATGATGGATGGTAGATCTTAATCATACGTATTCTTGGTTGGCTTTGTGAAGCACAAGAATCTCAAAGTGGTTGGAGGAAGTGGCAACCAATGTTTGTTTTGTAGAACGCCATGATATTGCAATACCATTATAATTGAAAACATATCCCGTTTGCAACGGGCTTTGTGAGGATCAGAAAGGTACCTAGCATCTGTATAGCTAACTAATTTAGGATCATTATCAAACTTCTTTGGATAAAATAATCCAAAGTCATTTGTTCCATTGAGGTAACGAAAGACATGTTTAATCCCATTCCAATGTTGACGAGTTGGTGTAGAGATAAATCTTGCTAATAGATTCACTGCAAATGTTATGTCTGGTCTCGTACATTGTGCCGAATATAATAATGCACCTATTGCATTTAAATGTGATACTTCAGGACTAAGTATCTTTTCGTCGTCTTCTTTAGGACGAAATGGATCATTTTTAGGATCAAGAGACCGAACTACCATTGGGGTACTCAAGGAGTGAGATTTATCCATATAAAATCGCTTAAGGATCTTTTTAGTATAATTTGATTAATGGAGCAAAATTCTATTTGAATAATGCTCGATCTGTAGGTCAAGACAATACTTTGTTTTCCGCAAATCTTTCATTTCAAATTTCTTTTTAAGTACTTAGTAGCTTTTGTGACCTCTTCAAGAGTCCTTATTAAGTTCATGTCATCGACATATACTACCACAATTGCAAATCCTGATTCTGACATTTTTATAAAGACACACGAGCATACAGGATCATTGATGTATTCTTCCTTAAGCAGATATTCACTAAGACGATTATACAACATTCGTCCTGATTGTTTCAACCCATATAACGATCTTTGCAATTTTATTGAATACATGTTAATTTTATATGGTTTTGGCACTTTGAATCCTTCAAGGATTTTCATATAGATATCAGTATCCAGTGTTCCATACAAATACACAATGACAACATCCATGAGACGCATATCAAGTCCTTTTGAGACTGATAAACTAATCAAGTATCGAAATGTGATAGCATCCATCACCAGTGAATACTTCTCATCAAATTCAATTCCAGGTCTCTGCAAGAAACCTTGAGCCACTGGTCTAGCCTTATACCTAGCAATCTCACTTTTCTCATTTCGTTCCCTTGTGAATACCCACTTGTATCCTATGGGTTTCACATTTTTAAGCATTTGGACCATAGGTTCAAGTACATTACGTTTTGCTAGGGAGGTTAATTCTGCTTGAATTGTCTCTTCCCATTTTGTCTAATCATGTCTTTGTAGACATTCATCAATAGAACGTGGCTCAAACTCATCATTCATAATTTCAGTAGCTACTACGTATGAGAATGTGTTATCGACAATAGTTGTCTCACAATTCCACGTTTCTTTAGAGTGAGTATAGATTATAGAAATTTCCTCATTTCTATGTTCTTGTATTCCTTTAGGGATTTCTTCCTCTTCAGGGGCTTGTGTCCTTTTAGGGACTGTTAACTCTTTTGGAGCTATTTTAGAAAATGTGGATTGTCAATTATTCCAGTGTTAGTAAATGATCCATATACGCAGCGAAAACAAAAAAATATAATACAAGGATCGTTTACATGAGCCAAGATCAAGGGTATAATTTTACAATTTATATTAAAGTAAAATCTGCACAAAAAGGTTAATCATGAGTTAAGAGAATCATACGCATGTTTGGAGGCTCCACCACGTNAGGATGGCAAGAAATTTTATTTTTTTTTAATTACTTAGTGGTGTATTGATCGTGGTGATGATAAATTTTGTATTTTTTTTATTTCATTTTTGTATTTTTAGACAAATATGTTGAACGCTTTTTTCATTTTTATTATTTTTTTATTTTTAAAGATTGTTTTCAGATAAACATGTTGAATATGTTTTCATTTTTTTGAATTTTCAAAAAAAAAATTAATATTTTCAAAATAAAGAACATGAATATACAAAATTTATAAACGAACACATCCATACAGTTTCAATTTTTATTAATCCCATAAATAAAAAATCCAAGTTAGAAACAAAAATGTTTCTTAACACACCAATAACCATTACATCATTATACCCTCAACCTCAAATTTATGTCAAGTATGATGGGTCGTGTCAATAGATATTGGGAAAGGGAATAGTATCAGTTGTTTTTTTTTTTTTTTTTTTTTAGGGTTAGCTTCTGCGTATTTCAACTAATTCTTTGAAGTCCTAAAAATGACAATCATGTAAACCTTCAGTAACTATTCTTTATTAGTAGTCGTAGAGATTCGAACTCAGGATCTCTTGAGTAATACACCCAATAGTTCCAAGCGAACCAGCCAACTACTTAGAATAGTATTGGAATATTCATAGAACCAAATCTTACTAAATCAAACTTGCATTTTTTTATCAGTTTTACAACATTCCATGTCGAATTACCACCATTTAAAGATATACTGGATATGTCTAAAATAGCTTTACCATGTTCATATACCAACTTTCAAATGTTATTATTGACAATAGAAATTGATCTATAAGAATATCATTAGAGCAAAGTATTTTAATATTAATTTTTATTTTATTTTATTAGACTTCAAAGTATAAAAAAGTTCCAATGAAATATATTTAGTTGTTTGTATTGCGGACTGCAAGAGAATTGTCTTATCATTACAAATAAAATTATATCCCATCTACAAATGGGTTTTGTGTGGAGCAGGAAGGTATTCACCATTGTGTAATTGAGTACTAATCCCAGATCATAAATTGATTCCTTTGGAATTTGATAAATAAGGTCAATGTTGTTGATCGACGAAAATATAATTGATTTTATTCTAATCTCTCTAGTTGATGAACAATATTTCTCTTAATAAAGTTACTATAAGTGTTATGTTCATACTCAAAACAAATATTTAGCCTTTTACAAATTATTATTTATNTTTATTGATTAATGAACATTATTACAAAGAGTCAATTCTACAATAATTGATTGACTCTAGGGCATCTACTCTAACATCCAGTATTGTCAATATTGCCACCTATTTGATTATGTGCCATTCGTTTCCTAGGAACAATATCCATGGCTCCAACAGGCCTAGCACGCTTTTGGCGTATAATAGATGAATCGATCATTGTCCGCATGGATTGTTCATTGGTAACATCAATCCTTGTTGGTGTATTGACAACAGGAATGTATGATCTCGTTATCTTTATTGCATCTGTAAATGCATCAGACATTTGGTTGGCAATATTTTGCAAATGTGTTATTCTTTGCAATTCAATTTCATATTGGCAAAGATCTAAAAGAGACATAGAATTCACTTTCTAGGATAGTTTAGGCCTTACTGTAGGAGGCTTTACCTTTTTCCTTAAAGATGGGAATGATGTCTCATCAAAATGGCAATCCGCAAAATGTGCGGTAAACAATCGCCCGTCAGGGGCTGAAGATATCTGATGATAGATGGTGAGTCATTGCCAACATGTATTCCCAAACGATGTTGGGGTCCCATTTTGGCGCGTTGAGGGGGTGCCATTGGAAGTTGCACAACACAACCAAAAGTTCTTAAGTTGGATATATTAGGTTGATGTCCAAATACAATTTGTATTGGAAAGTATTGATGATATGCAGTAGGTCTTAGGCGAATTAACACCACAGCATGTAAAACAACATGTACCCAGGCAGAAGTCGGTAATTGTGTACGTAATAGCAAAGTTCTTGCTATTAATTGGATACGCTTTATAAATGACTCCGCCATACCATTCTAGGTATGTACATGTGGTACTTGGTGCTCAACATCAATTCCCATTGCTGTACAATAATCATCAAATGTCTTTGAGGTAAATTCACCAGCATTGTCTAGACGGATTGCTTTAATTGGGTAATCTGGAAAGTGTACTCGTAATCTAATAATTTGTACCAGCAATCTAGCAAAGGCAACATTAAGGGTAGATAGTAGACAAACATGTGACCATCGTGCCAATGCGTTAATCAATATCATAAAGTAGCGGAAAGGTGCACTTGGTGGATGATAGGTCCACATATGTCCCCTTGAATTCTTTGTAAAAATGATGGGGATTCTACACCAACTTTAGTGATGGATGGCTTAAGTGCCAATTTTCCTTGTGAGCAAGCAATACAAGCACTCTCATTAGATGACAGAATCTTCAGGTTCTTTAATGGGTGCCCATGTGAGTTTTCTATAATCCTACGTATCATAGTAGATCTTGGGTGACCAAGACGGTCATGCCAAATTTTAAAAAGTTCATGATCAATGAACTTCTGGTTCATAACTGCATAGACTTTAACATTCTTCAGGAATGTATAATATAACCCTAATGAGAAAACAGGGAGTTTCTCCAATATATGCTTCTGGCATGAAATATTAGTAGTGATGCATAAAAACTCTCCATCCTTTTCACTTAAAGTTTCAATGTGGTATCCATTGAGTCGTATATCTTTGAAACTAAGTAAATTTCTTCTGGATTTGCTAGAATATAAAGCATCATGAATACTTAATTTAATTCCACTTGGTAACGTGAGTGTTGCTCTTCCGGAGCCCTCAATTATGTTTGTAGACCCTTATATGGTATTTATTTTAGCCTTAGCAAAGGTCAAACCTAAGAAGTATTTTCTATCTCGAAGGATGGTGTGCGTTGTTGCACTATCTACTATTCAAATATCTCCATCATTACTGGATATTGATGTCTTAGGTTCAAAGTCCATCGTAAAAAAATTACTTTAGTAAGAATGTTTACAAAACTTCATCTTTGTGATATGGAACTTCAGGTCCATCCTTTGTCTTTGTTTTACAAACTTCATGTTTGTAATCAATATTTAGAACTTCAAGTTCTAAAATGATATTTATTTATGGAACTTCAAGTTCATTTATCAAATATAATATAGAAACACAATTACTAACATTGGTTATTGAAAATATAATAAAAACAAATCTAATTGTAAATGTTGTATTTAACAAGAATAAACAGATCCACCATGAAGACAGTATTCAACAATAATAAATAGATCTAGTCATAGAGGCATAAATTAACAATAATAAATAGATTCAACCATGGAGGCGGAATTTAACAATAATAAGTAGATCCGACTATAGAGGCAGAATTTAACAGTAATAAATAAATCTGACCGTAGAGCCATAATTTAACAGTAATAAATAAATCCGACCATGGAGGCATAATTTAACAATAATAAATAAATCCGACTATAGAGGCATAATTCAACAATAATAAATAAATCCGACCATAGAGGCAAAATTCAACAGTAATAAATAAATTCAACCATGGAGGTGGAATTCAACAGTAATAAATAAATCTGGCTATAGAGGCGGAATTCAACAGTAATAAATACAATGGAGGCAAAATTCAAGAGTAATAAATAAATTCGACCATAAAAGCAGAATTCAAAAGTAATAAATAAATCAAGCCATAAATGCGGAAACAAGGATTAAATAATACTTTTAAGGTTGAAAATACGTATTTTTAGTAAGCGTGCACCGTTACACTTGTTAAGTTCTTTGTGCTGATAACGTAATATAATCTTAGTGGTATAAGTGCAATAAATTAAAGAAGACAAAATGTTTAAGAAAGTAAAGTCGAAGGGGTTGTAAATCTTCTTTTCTTTTCACTTTATTGTAATAGTAAAATGAAGGGGAGGGGGCTTTTTATAGCCAACGTCCCCACCTCCATTCACCGCCTCAAAGTTAAGGTCGGTGGACGCCCAATTACAACAAATTTTACTTTTTGTTCTTTTTGTGTTCTCGGTGGAGGAATGTTTAGGAGTTGAATTTGGAATTAAATAAATTGGGCTAAATGAAATAGGTCCAAGCCTAAAGTAAACTTCGACAGGTTAAAGAAGAGGTCCAAGAAGACAGTGAAGCCCAAAGAAGAAAAAGGAGTCTTTTTGGATGGCAAAGCAAGTGCAGAAGGTATCCAATTCAAATTGTATTCCATCCCATTAATAAAAAACCGGATACCTTCCCCTCTCTCTCACAATTTGTTTTAAACTCTTGAAAGAGTACTGTAATACTGCTCATTCCAAAAACTTATCAAAAGTATCAAATCCCAAATGATGTGTCACCATATGAGCATTAACATCACTTTATTTACATGTCAATGTCATTTAGAATAAGTTTTAGAAAAAAATAATATTATTGTATTTGAAAGCATAATAGTTTTTTCTATGACCAACGAAGACTATTCAAGATTGCCTCCCTAGCAGAAGAAGCTAAAACTCATAATCTGAAATTTCACCCACACTGTACGGTCATTCATCTACATTTATATAGTTATGGGTTTAGAAATTTTAATGGAAAACTGTTGTTCAAACTTCAGAGACCATGTTGGAAATAGTTTTTTCTCTGAGAACCTAACAAAGCCATAGATTGTACTAACCATACGTAATCTATGTTTACTTAAGAAAGTTGTCATTTTATTTGTTTGTGCTCTTAACTTTGTAGGGAGAGGTATTGTAAAATAACACAATTAACCTTCAAATAAAGATGTAACTAAGAAAAAAAAGTGGGCCTTGAATAACAAAGGCATATAAAATATAAATGTAATATAATTGAAGAATTGAAGCGTAGCCCAGCAAGCCAGATTGATTAGTTTTATACAAGAGATAGGCCGCTGGCCAGTTCTTAACATATTTGGACCAACCAGGCCTTTCCAGTCCTATGAGAAAAGAATGTTTGCTAAAATATCATCAATATTACCTCAAATTAGTTAGTTTTAAATGAAATTAGACAATAGAAGCCCCCATCCCACCTTGTTTAATATCTGATGCTTCAGGCATAGTACCAACCCCAATATAACAACAATACCATAAACTAGATCTAAATTACTCAATTACAGTGGATACTCATCGTCAATGGTGACAAGGATGAAGATGGAACTAAATTTTCAAATCATGCTTCATGTTTGATAAAATACCAACACTGCTGCAAGTAGATGAAATCAACCAAATAGTGTTTGGTATCAACACTATTTTGATACCAAATAGTATGATGGTATGTAGGCTCACCATCTGTTTTTTCTTAATCGCCGCTGGCACAGCCCCTGCAACCACAATGGACACACTCTATGACCTCCTCCTCCCTGAGATTCTTGGGTACTCGGCACACACAAGTTGTTTGGAAGTTGTGATCCCGTGGCTGCATGCATCTTAAGCAACACAAACGTTCATAGCCCGGCTGCAAGTCATAACACATATCCTCAATAACAAAAGTAACAAAACTATTCTAATACTTCCCAGGTTAAACAGAGAAAATAATAAACTTCTTGAGGAACCGATAAAGAAGACCTATATAAGTTAAATAATTTCTAATTTCCTACAATATATCTTTACTGCAACTTAAATTGAAAAGTTTAATTTCCAATAGCTTATCCTCGTTACAGATTTAATTACTGAGTTCCAGTAGCTTATTCTCATTACACAAGCAAGCTTGTTCAAAGAACATGTTGGAAACTATGTGTATATATATAGTGTAAAGGGTAAAGGGTAGGGTGTTACTGGTTGACATTCAAGTGAAATAGAGAAGAAACATGGTATCAGAGCTTTTCCGCCGTGTTGTCTGTTCCGGGGACTTTGATCAGTTTGATTTTGGGTTTGCTGAAGAACCAGGTTCACATCGTGCTTCTCTTTGTACCAGGCTGACTTTTGTTGTAAATTTGGTAGTTGGATCCACGCAATAGACTGGCTTCTTAACTTTCTTTGCATCAATGTTTGTGTTGTGATCTAGTTTTGTGTTTCAAGACTTAGGACATCGATGTCATGCCCCACGCCACATGTTTAGAGTCTTTCTTCTGTACCACCTGATCAATACACGAAATAATTGGAGGAGACCCAGACTCAACAACATTGTCAGAAAGCCTTTCAGCTGCTGCGCTGCTGAGCTTCACTAGAAATTTTCAAATATTCGGCTATCATGTTTTTTTGCTTTGCCTCCTATTTATATCTGTGTAAGGAGGGTGCAGGTACTTGCTCTTTTTCCTTTCCCTTGATAAGAAGCCCTTCTCAGTGTGGTCTTTGGACTCCCCATCATCTCTTTGAATCATTTTCCTTTCTCTAGACATAGGGCTGGCATTACTTTCTCTTTGCTCCCACCACCATCATTGTCGGCACTTGAACCTTTACTCCTCCTTCTCCCTTGACAGAAGAACCTTTTTGTTTCTTCCTTGACCCTGATACCATCCCTTTCATCACTGTGGATTTCACTCCCAGTAATGAGTGTTTTCTAAAAGCTTGGGCACTTTCCTCCTCTTTGGTTTAGAACTTGAATTATCCCAACATTAGTTTCATCATTGCCTTTCTCTTCCTCCTTCCAGATGATGTCACCAGATTTCCTGTCCAGTTCTCTTTCACTGAATCTCCCCAACATTTTAGCTCGATCATCCACATCTCTTCCATAATTTCAGCAATGCTTTTCTGTTTTTCTGTGGTATTGCCCATTCTCTGAAGCCTCAAGGCACTTCTGCAGCAAGGACATATTAGTTTCTTCTTCCACGGCCCTTGGATAGGGATTTCTGTCATGTTTTGACATGAATTATGTCCAACAATCCATTTTGGTCGTTGTCTTCGAGGCCTGGAATCGGCTGAGATTCATGGAATAAACGCAACTGACCCCCCTTTTGCACGATAAAAAGCCGAAGCCAGCACTTTAATTCAGTGAACTCAAGCATATTAGTCATCGAAACCTTGTGCAACGCGTTTCAATCACTTAGGCATTCTGATGGTCCAAATAGATAGGTCCAAAGCTTTGAAATTCCACATTCAGGCACAAGAACTCCTTGCTAATCCCACTATTCATGGTTAACGGTCTTTCAAGTTCAACCAAACTCTCTTTTGGTACACAAGAACAAGTCATCTTCAATTCCATAAGTCTACCAATCTCAGCCACTGCTTTCTGAACAGCACTAACAAAGTTCTTGACATACTCTGCTTTGACATTTCCTCAAATTCTCCACAAAAGGCTCAACTGGTATGGATGACACAAGACAAAAGTTTATCGAGTACACAGAAGCCTATCCTTTTCTTATCTTCAAGCATAGTTTGAGCATAGCAAGAATCATAAACTTGCCCTGGCCACCATGGATGGGTGGCGACGGGCTATGGAAGAAGAGATGTTGGCTTAGAACATAATGTACATGGGTTCTAATGGGGTGCTGAAATAAAAAGGCTATTGGGTGCAAGGGTTTCACAGTGAAGGCTAATCCGATAAGACTGTGGCTCGGTTGAAAACTCGTTTGGTTGCTAAAGGTTATGCCCAGACGCATGGTATTGATTATTTGAGATATTCTCCCCCGTGGTAAAATGACCTCTGTCGACTATTATTCTCTTGCAGCTTCATATCGTTGGCCTCTTCACGACTTGATGTAAAAAATGCCTTTTTACATGGTGATCTTCTTGAAGAGGTTTACATGGAGCAACCTCCGGGGTTTGTTGCTCAAGGGGAGTCAGGAAAGGTATGCAAAATGAGGAAATCTTTATATGGCTTAAAGCAATCCCCGGGCGTGGTTTGGGAGGTTTAGCGAAGTGATGACTCAGTCTGTTACATAGGAGTGCTTATGATCACCTATCTTTTATAAGCAATCGAGTTCTGGCATCATTTTGTTGGTTGTTATGTTGATGACATTGTAATCACACAGGCAGTGATGATGTTGGCATTCAGAGTTTGAAACACTATTTGGCTTCAAATTTCACACAAAAGACTGGGCACTTAAGGTATTTCTCGGAGTTAAGGTTTCTCGGAGTGAGAAAGGGATTTTTCTCTCTCAACGCAAGTATGTGTTACATGTGTTGACCGAAATGGGTCTAGTGAGGCTAAGCCTTGTGACACTCCATGGTTCCTAATGTGAGATTGAATGCTGAGGATGAAGAGATTGTTGGTGATCCAGAGAGGTACAGACGGATAGTTGGAAAGTTAAACCCTTACAGTAACCATCCAGATATTGCGTTTTCAGTGAGTGTGGTGAGTCAGTTATGTCTTCTCCTAGGACATCTCATTGGGATGCGGTCCTCCATATCTTGAAATATCTACTGGACATGGGATTCTTTACAGTGACCATGGTCTATAGGTAAGAGGTTTTTCAGATGCATATTGGGCAAGATCCTCTGGGCATAGACGGTCTGTGAATGGGTTTTGTGTTTTGTTGGAGGAAATCTTATTTCTTGGAAAAGTAAGAAGCAACCAGTTGTAGTTAGGTCAAGCGCAAAGTCTAGTACGGGCTATGGCACAGTTACGTGTGAGCTCATATGGACAAGACATCTTCTTAAAGAAATTGGGTTTGGGGACCCAGGGGACTAGGACTTGTGGTGTGACAACAAGCAGCCATACATATAGCAAACAATCCACTCTTTCACGAGAGGACTAAGCATATAGAAATGGTTTGTCACTTTGTACGAGAGAAACTTGAACAAAAGTTAATTGCTACTAATCATGTTAGAACAGGGGAACCACTAGCTGACATCTTCACGAAGTCTCTAGTTGGTAAAAGGGTAACTATATTTGTAACAAGCTGGGCATGATAGATATATATGCTCCAGCTTGAGGGGAGTGTTGGAAACTATGCGTATATAACAGTGTAAAGGGTAAAGGGATATTTGTAATTATTGAGTGTGTGTAATATTTGAGTTAGGGTGTACTGTTGACATTAAGTGAAAAAGAGAAGATAACAGAACATATTAACTATATGGTCCCACTGATGAAGAAGCCAGTAGAACACACTTAACAATAGTGAATTAAGACAGAGATATGAGACAAACCTTTTCCATTTGGCAATCAAATTGCGATCAGCATAGCCTTGGTCCAAACGAACTCATAAAGCTCCTTAGATATTTCCTTCTCGATGGAATCAAAAATGTAGCAGCTTTCGATGCTATTTAAATATAGGCCATAGTGTTTCACATTCCTCTTGCATCGTGTGGATCATCTCTGCTGTCCAAAACATACACATACATTTTATTTCACAAGTTCCAAAAAAAAAATTATCTAAGGATATATAGATATTAGCCGACCGAGGATCAAATTTTCCTATTATGATGTAAAGGTTAAAAAATAGTATTTTAAATCATCGATTAGTCTTATATAATTTTCTATTTTTTGAGCCGGTCAAGTTAATATAGTTGTTAAAAAATATTAATTCTATGTAATTTAAAAAAAAGGATTTTAAATCTCTTCGATCTATTTTTTTATATAAAAAAATTGATATAAAAACACGCACCCATAAGGGAGTTTAAATTATTTTTAAACATTAGAAGCAGATAAATTCAGGATCTCTTAAAGGAATCTATGATAATTTCCCCAACTAATACATTATAAAAAAACATTCAGTGAATGTGCTTGATGTGGAAGACAACAACCTTCTCTCATCTTGGCTTGTAATTCACGAAGAGTAGGCTCAATTAATTCCCAGCCCTCTGGATACTGGACATGGTTTGTCTTTCCTTGGCATTCTTCAACCTGCCACAGAAGCCAAAAACCAGAATGAATAAATAGAATCACGCGTGTCTCCTAATAATCTGCTAATATTTACCACAATCTAAAATCAATATGTTTTATTTCAGTTGCTTGCTTATAGAATAACAAATAACTTTCATAGCACATGTAGATTCCACAAAACTTGAATGAAAATCCTATTCCAAAGTAGTAGTAACAAACACTTTACATAGATTCTCCAGACATATCAGATTATCCATGTCAAGTTGCCAGTAGGCATAAGGCCTAATTGTCAAAAATTCCAAAAACACAAAGACCAATCTAGGTATGGCAACAGGACAGAGCAGGCCACAATTCCTGTTTTCCAATTACGTGCACAGACAAAATTCCCTGAAAAAAAGGGAACCCGACCCTTCCCATCCTTGTTCCCTCCCTTTATCAATTTAGTAGCAAAAACAATATACAATATACAACAATTAAACAAATAACCAACTAAATATAAATAATTTACATTAAACACTCAAGGTATTAATAGATGGCAGTACAAGAAACAATGATGTGTATCTCCACTAAGAAAAAGTAAAATAGCAAAAGAAAGTAGAACAGAGAACTTCTAATAATCAAATAATCAAAACATCACAAAAAACCAATTATAAAAGTCCTCCATCTCCTATACTCAGAATTCTTAATGTTTCCCCACAATTCAGTAAATCAAACTGTTTAACATCCAATTCACAGCAAAGTTCTAAATCAAAAAAATAATAAAACATCACAAAAATCGGCCCTTCAATTTTATTTTGTTTTCTAGCCAAGGAAACAAGCAAAACCAAGAACTCAACCACTATCAACTTTGGCTTGCCATCACTGTACCTGTGGGTGAGAGAGAGAGACATTGGCTAAGAGTTGTTATGTGGTAATTGGGTAAAAATGAATGAAACTGGATCTGGGTACACCAATTAAGGATTTTTTTATTCAAAATTTTTTAATACAAAAATAAAAAGATTATGCCAAGGGAATTAATCTGTCCACCCCAAACAGGGTGGGCCAAGAACAGCTGTAGCCTACAAGTTCACTTAAATGATCATTCTGAGTAGGGCCAAATGTGTTATATATAATATATATATATATATATATATCACTACATACATACATACATTACATACATACATACATACATAGTCGAAATGGGCCACTTTCAGAAGGTTAGCCTGATTTAGGCTTATAGCCCTTCAATCAGTGCAGGAAAAAGAACCAAAAAACAGTTCAAGTTGAGGAAACACAGAGTGGTACAAAGCCACAACCAATACCAATGTTTTGCAATTGAACATGCAGCTAATGAAATACCAAAAGCTTACATTTCACTAAAACACACTCTTGATCACAAAAAAAATAGAAAGATCTTTTTGCAATTTAAACATGCAGCTAAAGAAATACCAAAGCTTACAATTTCAACAAAAACCATTCTTGACAAGAAAGAAATAGAAAAATCCATACAATTCCTCCATTCTTGATCCAAGGAAAAATAGAAAAATCCATACAATCCTTCAAAGAAGAACATGAAAAAATAAAACAAGCAAAAGCATTAGGAAAACTCGTCAAACAACAGTAAACTGAGGCTTCTATTGGTTCACAACCACAAATAATACGACAAAATATAAACATCTATCATAGTATCCTGACCTTCAAACAGAATGCTATACATTTACAATTTTCTAAATCTTAGATAGAACGCAATGTATTAGATACTGAAATCGTCGAAAAAAAAAAAAAACTGATCAATTGTCATGAATCAATAGATAGAGAGAATTCCAAAGGAGAATCAGATCCAAGAGAGGAAGAAGAAAAGAAAAGCTAATGGAAAGCAAAACAGATCATATCTTCACTTTTTAAATAATATCTTAAGATGCTTCATATTGTAATGACATGGGATGAGAATATTAGAAGCAAAAGCTCAACCTGTATGAGCAACATGCCAATGTAAACAATGTATATTATAATTTCTTTACAATAATGCTGTAAATTATGATTTCTTTACAATAATGCTAAAAAGAATAGTCTTAAACTTCTTACATTGCTGTGTTGAGTTAAAAGCTTTACATTTAGTAGTTGGTAGAATCATATGACCCTCAATCGGATTCTATTAGTTGATCCTAATGACTCGCTGTACCTAATAGGCAAGAATCTGATTCCCTTGAGACCTTGCTCAACAATTATTGCAGACAGAAACCCAGTACTTGTTGATATTATTGAATCATCACCACTAAATAGTTGTGTTTACTACTGAAAAGATACTAGCAAAATCTCTTCTATACATACAGGCTCAATGCTAATTATACCATTTTGATACACACACACACCCAGTATGCACATATATCAGTTCGTTGTCAATGTCAATCACGTGGATTTAGTTTCCCACAGTACTTGGCAAGATCCAGAATTTAACACTCGCTCACAAACTAGTACATCTGAGTGTTGGTTTTGTAAGATAATATACATCTTGAAAGACAACTCCTGTAGAGTGTATCCTTCCCCAAGCATCTCCAAGTGCACAATCATTTAACAACATGTTAGCATAAAATGATCTGGACTTTGACTAATCTTTCTCTAAGGTTGAAATTTCAAGTGTGAAAATATGGAATAGATACTAACAAGAGTACTAGAATCCCTTTTGGGGCGTAGAATTCCATCACCAATCGCCACACCATCAATAATACCATTGTAGCTATAAATGAAGAGGCGTGAGCACATAGTACTAGATTGCATATTTCAGCCAAAACTTTGGGCTCCTATGTTATGTGCCGACACAAATCAAGTTTGTTATCACCAAATTTTCTTTGAACTACAAACTTTAGAAAAAGTAAATAACACACACAAATTATTTACCACAACCAACAAATTCCATAGAAACATCTTTTTCTGGTAATTCAGAGTACCTTAAAAGAAAGATTACATTACCAACTCAAATGTAGTAATCTATATGCTCACTTATAACCAAATAATGACGTAATTTAAGTACAGTGCCCAAGAAAGTATAATAGTGTCTTCAGCGACAGAAGTTTTCTTCATGCCACCAAGTTAAAAGGAAAATTAAGAACAAATAAATAAAATCCTTGAAGAATGAGAAATATTAACCAATATTTCATCAATGAAATGAATTCAACGAAACAGAGAAAGTATTAGAATTTAAGCATAACCTCTATTTTCTATAACATCTGGACTCATCTCTATAAAAACCCTAAACCCTAATCAAACATAACATCATAGATAAATAATTGAAAATTTAAATAAAATAATAAGTTACCTTAAACGAGAGTTGAATTGTTAAATTTAAGATGATAAATGGAAGCCGCAATCAGAATCGGAAACGAAGTGCTATGCATCAGAGCTTCACGCTGTTTTGCTTTCTGTTGGCCACAGAAAGAGGAAGAGACGAGAGTGACAGAACGAATTATGTCACCGAAATTTTTTTTTTTTTTTTTTTATTAGTAAATTTTACTTGGGCCTATGATAGGAATGGTATATTAATAGAAAGATAAATTGTCCTGATGATTACTGTAAGGCTGTGTTAGGTTAGGGCTATAGACAAATGTTATCTATCTTTGATTCCATACATTCTTTTGCTTGGTTTGACAATAATATAAGATCACCAGAATGTTTCATTTGCAGTAGTGAATTAGTCATTTTGAGGGTTATTAGATTACCTAATCTAAGAGTGTTAATCTTTTTTTTTACCGGGGTTATCTTTTTTTAACCAAATTTGCCCTTTAATAAAAGCCATGTCGGACTGAATTGCCTTCAAATGTCTGCCAAATAACAATTCCCCAGACCCCCTAAATTTGACAATTTAGCTAAAACACCCCAATCACAAAAAATTTAAAAGTTAACAAAATACCTCCAACCATTAAAGACCACCGTCGGCCACTGGCAATAGTTGCCAGATCGACGCACGACTGACTGAATCTGGCCAGTCGTGCACCGATTTAGCTGTTTTCAGCCATAATAGATTTAGTCGTTTGTGGCAAATTTTTTCCAGATCCACGATGATCTGGTTGTTTTTGGCCTTCAATCTGGTTGTCTATCTAGCAGGAAACAGCCAGATTGTCGTGAATCTGGCCATTTTCGGCCAGATCCATAGCGATCTACTATTTTCAGCCTTCGATCTGGCCAGAAACAGTCAAAATGACGCATGACCGACCAAATCTCTTCGGTCGTGTGCTGTTTCGGTGACTGCCACCAGTAGCTGGCAGTGGTGGCCGACGGTCAGCTGTGGTCTTGGGTGGTTGAGGGTATTTTGTTAAATTCAACTTTGTTGTTGGGTGTTTTAGCTAAATTCTCAAATATAGAGGGTTAGAAGTGATTTTTTAAATGATAATAATAATAATAATAATAATTATTATTATTATTATTATTATTATTAAAAAGGAAGGGCAATTCAGTAAAAGCTTCTGTCAATAATATTTTATTATTCCCAACCAAATATCTTAATTATTTATATCCACTAATCTAACCAAAAATATTGATATAACATTCATCCATAATCTTCAAGGTAATCTATTTCACTGGTAATCATACATTTTCAGCAATAAAACATTTCCTGAATCAAACGCACCCTGAATGTTTAGGAAATGTGTTAGGCTGGTTTGAATAAATTAATTAGTAATATATTTGGTTGAAATGATAAATATGTGGGTATGTTATATAGGTTACTAAATTTTATTCCTTTTAAAATATTAATATAATATTATTTTTTAAATCATTTTTTTAACCACCTACATTTGAAATTTTGCTAAAATACCCTAGCCATATAAAACTTTAATTTGTAGCAAAATACACTGCCGGCAACCAGCCACCACCGTCGGTCGCCATCGACATTCGATGGAATGGCGCATGACTGGCCATATATGGCCGGCCGTGCATTAGCAAAGCCATTTCTGGCTATGGATCACCGATCCATGGCCGTTTCACGGCTAAATCTTTGGCTGTAAAATTGCCACATCTTTGGCCATAAAACGACCATAGAAACGGCCTTACCGGTGCACGACCCACTAGATCTGGCCAGTCGTGCGCCATTATGGCGACTACTGCCGGTGGCTGACGGTGGTGGCCGACAATGTTCTTGGGTGGTTAAGAGTGTTTTGTTAACTTTTAAACTTTTTTGTAGTTGGGGTGTTTTAGCTAATTTCTCAAATGTTGAGGGTTGGGTAATTGTTATTTGCTAGACATTTGAGGGCACTTGTGTCCAAAATGGTTTTTAATTAAGGCCAAAATAGGTATAAAAATCGGATTACCTGGTAATCTTTTGATAATAGCCCTTGGGGAGGGTATCTGATTATCCCTTACATTACCAACAGTAACACTATGGGTGCGTTTGGATCGGGTTAATATGAGATAACGGGAGTAATCTTCATTTATTTTGAAAGATTCCGTTGTTTGGTTTGCAAGTAATAAAATATTACGGGTATCTTTTATTGCAAATAGTGTTTACTGTTGGTAATGTAAGAGGTAATCAGATACCTTCCCTAGGGGTTGTTATTAAAAGATTACCAGGTAATCTTATTTTTATACCTATTTTGCCCTTAATTAAAAACCATTTTGGACACAATTGCCCTCAAATGTCTACCAAATAACAATTACCCAGCCCCCCAACATTTGAGAAATTAGCTAAAATACCCTAACTACAAAAAAGTTTAAAAGTTAACAAAATACCCTCAGCCACTCAAGACCATCATCGGCCACCACCGCCAGCCATCGGCGACAGTCGTCGAAATGGTGCATGATTGGCAAGATTATATAAATGTGATTTAATATTTTTGTTGAGTTAGTAAGTAATGGAAGGGTAAAATAGACTTTTAATTTATTTCTTAAGTCATGTGTCATCTAGGATTTCACCACAAGTGGTCATCAAATAGGTTCTAGAATTTGGGGATCTAAAAAATGTCATAGGAAAATCACACAAAAAACATCCCTAAATGCTAGAAATAACCAACTAGACAAACCACATTCTTGTGAGTCTCAAACTTAGGCAAAAACAACATTTAGAATTATTCCTAAACCAAAGTAAAATTTGACTTATTCTAAATACCCATGTCATTGCAATTATGTTATTATCATTGACATATAAATTAATTCAGAAAACTGAAATACACTCAATTAAAAATAAAATAAAAACACACTAAATCTCATGATAATTAAAATAAAAAATAAAAAACCCAAGAAAATTCACAAAAATTAAGAAAATTCAGGAAAAGGGAACTTTCCCACTCCCAACCTAAAACCTACATTGTCCTCAATGTAACAATTAGAAAGGAAAAACAGAAAAGGAAAAAGAAGTTACCCACTTTAGAGACATCGTCAAAATCCGTGTGGCGCCGTGGCACCATTTTCATCACGCTGCAGCATGAAAAGTATATGCCTTATGAAGATATGGCACATGATTTATGTTGTGGCATAGTTGTCATCACGCCATGACATCAAGTTTCTGCCCAAATTGCGTTATGTCCCTTCCTTGCCATGCTGCGGCATAAATATTTTGTGTTGCAGCGTGAAGCTCTTTTCTTACAACACAACTAAACCATAAAATACAACAAAATAACCTAAAACAAAACAATGAAAACACTGAAAACACTTGAAAAACTAAGGAAAATAAAACCATAAATGAAATTAACATGAAGTTCAAAGTAAAAAATTGGGTTCCCTCCCAAAAAGCGCTTTATTTAACGTCTAGGTTAGACGGAATGCACGGTCTATCAGGCTCAATGATTGGAATCTGAGGGAAATGCCAAGGAATTGGAAACTAAGAACTCCACTGTTTCATCCAAAACTGTCATAGTGAATTTGCCATTCTGAACATCAATCACTCTCTTAGTAGTAGCCCTAAATGGGCGGCCGAGCAAAATAGGCAAATATCTATCATAAGTTGATGGCTTCTCCATATCCAACACTACAAAATCAACAGGAAGTATTAGTTTATCAACTTTAACCAAGACATTCTCTACAATACCTCTTGGATATTTAATTGAATTGTCAGCAAGTTGTAGAGAAATTGTTGTTGGCTTTAATTCCCCTAATCCTAATCACAGATAAGTGGAGTAACGCATGAGATTAATATTTGCCCCCAAATATAACTTTGCTCGTTCTTTCTTTTTATCACCCACAGTAAAGTTGAGGATGAAACTACCTAGATCTTTCGATTTGGGTGGCAAATTCCTTTGAAGCACAACACTTACCTTTTCAGGAACTGTTACTTTTTCATTGCGTTCAAACTTACGCTTGCGAGTAATCAAATCCTTCAAGAACTTTCCGTAAGTTGGCATATTTCTTATCACATCAAGCAAAGGTAAGTTCACATTAACTTTAGATGAAATATCATAAATATTTGAAAAAGACTTATCCCATTTGCTTTTCTTCAATCGGCTCGGAAAAGGTACAAGTGGAACATAAGGCTTTGGTGGAGCACCGATATGACTGATCTCCTCATTTTGAATGGCTATGCTTGGTTGCTTCTCCTTAGCTCTATCTTCCCCTACATAATCAATTAAAGGCTTATTAGATTTAGAATTAATTTCCTTGTGAATCACCTTACCATTTCGTAGTATTGTGACTGCATTTGCTTACTCAGGTTGGCTTGGTAATTTCTCAGGAACATGGCCTTATATTGCCTCTGCTATCTGTCCTATCTGAATCTCTAGCTTTCTAATGGACGCCTCTTGCCGCTGAAACCTTTTTTTCAAAATTCTGTTGGTTCTGCCGAGACACTTGGATGAAGTTATTCAATGTCTCTTCTAGTGAAGATATCCTTGATTGATCATTTGAGCCAGATTGTTGATGATTGTTATTCCATGAAAAATTAGGATGACTTTTCTAACCCGGGTTATACGTATTTGAAAATAGATCATATTTAGGCATCGGGTTGTAAGAGTTCATCATATTAGCTTGCTCTGAATATTCTGAAATGTTCTCACTAGAAGGACAAGAGTTAGTTACATGACCAATATTACCACTGATAGCACATACCTCTTTTGCAATACTTTGTCCTTATCCGATCATCGTATTGCACATGGTTTTCATCTGCTTGGCTAACTCTGAAACCTGCATCGCCAACTTAGTGTTAGTATTTACTTCATACTGTTAGAGTAGATGCCTTAGAGCCAATCAATTATTGTAGAATTGACTCTTTGTAATAATGTTCATTAATTAATGATAAAAAGACATTTTATTTTATATCGTGTAAATCATTATTATTGCAATATGTATTGATATATGTCCTTAGAATGGTAGAACCGTGACGTGTAATAACTGCTTTCTACTAGTATACTTTAGAACATATACAATAAAAACATACATAATTAGTATATGAAAATAGTTGGGCCCAAATTTTTCTTTACTTACAAAACATAATTCTTTACATAGATCAAAATAACAAGTACAAAAACTTAGTGATAGTGGACAATAATGCCAATCCTCCCCGCTTGTCGACGTCCTTCCGACCGCTGCTCACCTATTTCTTGCAAAAATATGGAAAAACAACGGGATGAGCATAAAAATGCTCAGTAAGTAAATCCCTTAACTCTTCTCCTTCTTAGGTTCTTTCCTTACTTAATTCCTTCTCTTTTCTTTCTCTGTTTCTAACTCTCACTGTTCTTTTCTTTCTTTCTACTTCTCTCTGTTCTTTCTTTCTTATTCTTTCTATTCTTCCTAACCATGATGAAATTCATGGCAATATGCATGAATAAAATGCATATGCAATAATGCATAAAATGCTTTTTCTTTCTTATTTCTATTTTCTTGTTCTATTTCTTTTCTTTTCTTTTCTTTTCTTGACTTGTTCAAGCCGTCTCATTCTCTCTTATTCTTATTCTTTCTTATTCTTTCTTTTCTTATTCTTTGCCAATCGGACTCGGTTGATGTATGAATTTGGAACCTTGGCCGTGTGAGTGAGTACAGTCCTCATCTACATGCACTCTTGCTGACCGTATAACTTCTTCTTTCTTCTTAGGCCACTCAATTAAGGTGGCGTGCATGTAGGAATTCTTCTCGGTACAACCCTCATCCACATACACTCTTACGGGCCGTATAATTCTTCTTCTTCTTATGCCACTCAATTATGGTGGCGTGTATGTGAGAATTTCTTCTTAACACTCACGGTTCCCCATCACAACAACCTATTCTTTTCTCTTCTTTAACACTCTTTAATTCTTTAATGCTTATTCTTCCTTTCTCTTTATTCTTAGAGTGTTTTATTCTTTATTCTTTCTTAAGTTTCTACAAATACACAATTATATGCATATGGATGGCTCATGCTTAAAATTTCTTACTTACATGCACTTATGAAATGAACATATGCAATGTTGCATAAAATTAAGGTTTCTACCCAACTCATACTTCACTTAGGCATTTCATCAAACAATAATTGTGCATGAACAAACCATAATTTAATTATCATTCTATTGGTTTCTTAAACCACCCAAATTGAGAGAAAAACTCTCTTATATCATCACCATACCTACACGGCACAAACACTCCCAAAAGATTTCTCCAATTCTTCCAATTTCAACCCATCATCAAACCATCACATACACTCCTCATATTCAAATATATCCAACAACAAGCATAAATAATCATCAATCTCATCTCAATTTCTCAATAATCATAACATATACATATTTAAAGGAAATCTCTACTCACTTGATTTTCTTAAACTTTAACTTGAGTTGGATTTTGAGTGGAATTTACTTACCTTATGCTTGAGTAGTCTCTCCTAAGCTCTCTACTCTTGTTGGATTCAAATCTTCTCTTAACCCTAAGCATAAACTTCATAAGAACTCAACTTTTACACAAATAAATCATAGATAAAGAGCATGAATTCTTACCTTTTGATGCCTAGAATCAAAACCCTATGAAAATCTACTCAAAAGCCCTCAAATTCCTTGGAGAAGTGAATGAAAATTTGAGAGAAAATGGAGGAGGAGAGTGGCGGTGGAATGAAGGAAATAAGGGTTACAAACCCTTATCATCTTATTTTATAAACATGCTTTCCCATTTTGCCCTTACACTTTTTTAGAAATTCCATCCTTGTCCCTTAGTCAATTACCATAATGCCCTTATTTTTATTGTATTCTCTATGAAATTCTAGCTCTTTTCACTCCCCACAATTTTAACTAATTTTGAGTGAAAATACTATTTTACCCTTAATACAAGTTTAAGGCATTTTCTTTATATTCTCTTAAAATAATTCTAACAAAAATTAACTAAGGGCTATAAAACATAATTTCAATCATGTACCTCCATGTTGGGCGTTATATGACGAGGGTATCAAGTGTTCCAAATCTTGATAGTGAGAACCCTATGAGCACATATGGTGGCCATTCTAGAAACGTCCATAGCCCCAATATTATTCTGAAGTAAGGGCACAAATAGTATGGTAAGACTATCATAGTGTTGAACGACCCTGTCGAAAGGCAGTGACTGATCTCACTTATCAAGATTGTTTGGTGACAACCTAGTGCAACACGTGGGTGCTTGCTGTAGGCAAGTTCACTAGACTGACCTACTAGAGGATTCCATATGGATGGTAAGCCCAATGTCTATGGAACAAATCCTCTAACGACTGGTGGTGCATGTGATCCTTAGACTTGAGATCACCAGAGCGCCTTGTGCACCGATTGGTGTAGTTTAACATTAGCCTAACGCAGTTCTTTTCAAAACTGTCAATACGGTGGTGATTGGCTGCATCAAGGAGTGTATCAAGACTATGGTGGATAGACAAAGGATTCATCACTCCCGGGTGCGGTAGAAGTTATCTCACGGCGTAATTCAGTAAATGGCAATGACACTAAAACTGTGGCCACAGTGGGATTGAGTTGTTGTTCTATCTAGTTTAAAATACAGGTCATTGGTCTAGTAACTGAATACACAATATCGAGAGTAACCGAAGGTTGACACTATTTCTATGCTTCGGTCTCGTCGAGATAACGGATGATGAAAGGATCGAATTGTACGGTAACCATATCGTTGACAGGTAACTACTTTGTTGAATCTGAATCTATCGGGTGGCCATGATGCCTTGCTAGGGGCCAGTCTTGGTTTGTGTTTAGTGAGACGATTAATTGGTGATAATTGCAATACTATACACTGTCGGTATGATGAGGAGCCTATGGGTCACACACATAGAAGATAATTTAAGAGCCAGGAAGTTAGAAGGGCGTTTTCGTCTTTTTAGGCGAAAGAGTATTTTGGTAATTTCACAGTACAATTAAATTTGCTGAGGTCGTAGCCTTTATTTAATTTATTAGAAAAAATTAAATAAGTGAAATTACGTTTAAATATGTGTTCGCATATATTTAAATAAATTATCATTATTGTTAAATATTAATATATATATATTAATTGATTTTAATTGAGATAATGATGAAATAAAATAAATATCTAATTGGGAGTGTTTGGAAACAAGGGGTGTTTGGGTTGGAGCCCAAGCCTATTTCATATTGGAATAGGGCAATTAAAATATTACTATAAAAGGAAAGTTTTAATTGTAAAAGGGTAGAGATTTTTCATTTCACTCATTCATTAAAAAGAGAAAACACACAACCCCTTTTTTTTCTCTCTCACGCCAGAATTCATGTTTGATTAAAAAATCAAATACTCTTCATTTCTTCTTGTTTCTTAAGGCTAAAGAAGATCTAGCAAATCCCTCTTTAGTCCCTTGCGATTATCTTCGTGTAGACTACGTCAGTTCGATCCTATACTTGGGTTGGTAGCAAAATACGTTCAAAGACAACTTAGAGGAGCCTCCAAACGTGCATATGATTTCTTAAACTCTAGATTATGTTTCTGCAGATTCTTATTTTGATATAAACTGTAAATTTGTGCCTTGATCTTGGTTCTATGGAACGATCCGTATTGTTAAAAGTTTTTGTTTTCTGCTACGTAAATGGATCGCTCCCTAACACATACATCCCTCTTGATCTTCCTCTAACATTTTTTTGCTTCGAGTTGGCTCCAAGCATCTCATATAACTCATTCGTCTCTCGTGAAGTCTTTTCTCTGGTAGCACCACCTGCAGCATTATCAACCATGACTTGACAAGCCTGTGTCAATCCATCATAGAAAAATTGATTAAGTAACTCTAAAGGATATCTATGATGTGACATTGAACTAAAAGCAATTTAGAACATTCCCAATCTTCATGGAATGACTCACCTTCCATTTGTGAGAAAGTAGCAATCTTACCTCTAAATTCTGCAAGTTTGGCATGAAAATAGAATTTACTAATGAACTTATTATAAACTGCATCCTAGGTGGTAAGTGAAGCAAGAGTTAATGACATGAACCATGTTTTTGCAGCATCCTTCAACGTGTATGGAAAACACCTCATTCGTAGTTGATCTTTTGTCTAACCCTACAAAGGAAAAGTTTGAACAGTTGAGTAAAAATCACGAATGAAAGTTAAAGGGTCCTCTGAAATTATTCCATGAAAAGATGGAAGCATTTGAAAGTGAATATGTTTAAGCTTATAATTTCTTGCTGCATCATTAAGAACTATGCATGATGGCGACGTTCCTATGGTAGAACGTGTGTCCTCCTTCATGGGTTGAGGTAACTCGGCCATCTTTCTTCAATCTCTGAACTTGATTATGATGATTCTTTAGAAATTTATGGTTCCTCCCACTTTTTGCCAATTAAATCCACTCTATTGATGTGTGGAAATAATTGTTCTTCCAATGACTGACGACCTTGCATTCACTAACTAAAAACACAAAAGACAACAAAAACAAAAAGGAAATCTAGACAAAAATAAAGCAAAAATTAAATAACAAAAATTAAAGCACACATTATCAGAGAAAATCGAGTAACTTAAATCAAATCCTCGGCAATGGCACCAAAAACTTGATGAACAATTATAATTCCTTGCAAGTATACAAATCACAACTACAATATAGTTTGCACATGCAAGGGTCGATCCCACAGAGATTTGTAAGCACTCAATTAATCCCAATAAACTATGCCTTATTTAAACAAATAAAATCAAGTAAATTAAAGAACTAGTGATTAAAATTATATGTAAAAAGAAGATAGAAATTAACCACTACTGACTGAGCCTAAATAACACCAATAAAAAGTAATTTAAGAACCAATGAACTAAAACCTAGGTATTCGATTTCACCATAATAATCCAGTTTTATGTCAACTATCAAACTATTGCTATCTCAATCCAATTTCTAGGGTTCTCACTCACCTAATTAAGTTATTAACGTAAGACGTTCAGGATTAACCTAGTATCTTTAACACAAGACCAACTAAGGTGTATAGTCTAGCCTGATGATTGAAAACCCATTAAACACAAGAGCACTTGAAATCATGAATAAAGGCGCATCTGTTAGGGTGTATGCATAGATACTAATCATTCAAGAAATCATGAACCAATTTGCATTTTGTCAGGGCGTATGCACAAAATACTAATTATTCATTCACATGAGCTGATTAAGATTAACACATAATGTCTAATCTTAACACATACAACCTATTAATCCACATTAAAGGTGATCAAGCAATAATATCAATTAAAAACTGATTAAGCACAATGAATGAATCAAGAATAACATTGAATTGATAAACACATAGAATTGATAATGGCATAAAGCCTTCAAATTAGGTTACATTGGATCCCCAGTAAATAATTTAGTTACATATAATAAATCAAAAGCATGACAAAAAACCCTAGGCAAGATCTCCTCATAGTTGAAGTAAATGTCTTTTTTACAAATACCTAAAGAGATCCTTCTATAGTGCTAGAGTTGTGGGAAAGTAATGCGAAAAATCCTATACAAAATAGGAGAATAAAATCCAGTTCTAAGCGAAATAGAATAGGAGAATCCTAACAAAATTAGGATTCCTTCACACGAGTTGCGCAAAGGTATCCAAAATAGAACACACTAGCTTCTGTATTTGGAAAAGTTGTAACATATTAATTGTAGGTCTTAAAATAATACTTCCAACTCTTCAAGAATCATCCAAATCCGAGGTCTACAGCTCAAGTTATTGTAAAAACACTGAAGCATGTTCTAGAACTAGCGTATGCTTGTCTTCCATGCACTGATGTAACATTCGGATCAATTTTTAACAATCTTACAGGTCAAACGGGGTCATGATCAAAACATGAAAGTTGTATCTGTATCTCTTAACTTTGAAATTCCATTAGAATCAAGTCAATCGAAGTTTTGTAGCTCAAGTTATACCCATTTTTGTGTAGCACATTTTGGCAGAAAAACTCTTGAGAATAAAATTCACGAAGTGGGCCTCGACATGATTTAGTGGCACTGTGGCATGAAGTTTCCGTCCATTTTGCAACTTTTTTATGCTGCAACATAGGAATAGTTCTGCTGTAGCACATGAATAGTTTTGCTACAGTGAATAATCTTAAAAAAACCATAACCTCTTTGTTTGAGCTCCGATTCTTGAACCGTTTGTTCCTACATGATTTTGATTCTTTTGTCTTCAATGTCCATGCTTGAAATCCTCATTTTTCAGCACCTAAATACCTAAAAATTCACAAAACATACCGATAATTCTAGAAAACAAAAAAGATATAAAAATTAAGTAAAATTAACTAGTTAAACCTAATTCCCATACAAAAAAAACCCTTAAAATCACTAAGTATGAGTGCACTTCCAAGCACTCATAAGTAGGGCCATTGAACGCAATGATAGTCTTATCGTATAATATGTGCCCTAGGTTAGATCAATACTAGGACTATGGACAGTTCTAGAATGGCCACCATATGTGCTCATAGGGTTCTTACAATTAAGATTTTTAACGCATAATTCCCTCGTCATAGGATCAACCTGTCTAGGGACACATACTATTTTCTTTATGCGCAATAAATAGATTCTATAGTATAGATGCTTTTAAAGAAGCAATGCCTTTTATTCATTATTCAAATAACGTTTACAAGAGACAATTATTGGCTCTAGTGCACCTACTCTAACAAAACCTAGAAAAGGGTGTGTATATGACATAACTCGATGGTTTCGTTCTTAATGGACAAGCTGATAAGATGTGCAAGTTGTAGAGGTCTATTTATGGACTCAAGCAAGCTTCAAGGAGCTTGAACATTTGTTTTGATGAAGCTATAAAAGACTTCGGTTTCATCAAGAAAGAAGATGAGCCCTATGTTTACAAAAAGGTAAGTGGGAGCGCAGTTGCATTCTTGGTGTTGTATCTCGATGACATACTCCTAATCGGGAATGATGTGCTAAACTTGCAATCGGTAAAGACTTGGTTATCCAAGTGATTCTCCATGAAGGACTTATGAGAAGTAACCTACATCCTTGGAATAAAGATCGATTGTGATAGATCACATAGGTTGCTTGGTCTAAGTTAGAGTACATACATAGACGAGGTACTAAAGAGATTTAATATGGAAGAATCCAAGAAAGGATTTCTTCCAATGTCACATGGTGTCTCTCTCTAAGGATGCGTGTCCTAAAACACAAAGAGGAGCGAGATAGGATGAAGAGGATCCCATATGCATCCGCAATTGGATCCATCATGTATGCCATGCTATGTACTCAGGTTGATATTTCATGTGCATTAAGCACTTGTAGTAGATATCTGTTAGATCCAGGTGAGTTTCACTGGATAGTAATCAAGAACATTCTTAAGTACCTAAAAGGACTAAGGATATGTTCTTGGTTTATGGAGGGGATGATGAGCTTGTTGTCAGAGGACATAGTGATGCTAGTTTCCAAACGGCCAAAGAGGCGACTTGGATAAAAAAGTTCATCACCGAACTGGTGTGGTCTCTACTATTGTTGATCCAATAGATGTCTATTGTGACAACAATGGAGCAATAGCTCAAGCGAAGGAACCACGGTCTCACCAGCAATCTAAACACATACTTAGATACTATCATCTCATTAAAGAAATTTGAGAGAAAAGATGTGCAGATTTGTAAAGTACATACCAATGACAAGATCCACTAACGAAGGCTTTATCATAGCATAAACATGAAAGGCACTTAAGATTAGTTGGTACTAAATACATGAATGATTGGCTATAGTGCAACTGGGAGATTGTTAGAGTAGGTGCCCTAGAGTTAATCCATCATTGTAATATTGACACTTTGTAATAATGTTTATAATGAATAAAAGGCTTTTTCTACATTGGGTAATTCATATTCATTGTATGTTGTGATGTATGTCCTTAGAATGGTAGAACTGTGACGAGAGTATCGAGTGTTTCAAATCTCAATAGTGAGGACCTTATGATCACACATGGTGGTCATTCTAGAAATGTTTGTAGCCGCATGATGTGCTGTCATAGGCAACCAAAAATAAAATCTATACTCCTAAAAAAATACATGTAGTAGTGCGAGTAAGGATCATTCCCACGGAGAGTGTCTAGCCCAATTTTATGCTACGTGAACAAGGATTGTTGGGTGGGTGGGTGGGGTGGGGGAGGGGGGGAGGAGGGAGGGTTGATGATGTGTGATTTCATAAACATGCATATGTGTAGCAAGTGCACTAGCCGCAAAAAGTAATAAAGTGATAAGTAGAGTATCGTTCGCACGAGGATCGTGTTACTAAGTACCGATTTCTCTAGTTTTAGTCCTCATTGAAGCAACAATAAATTGGATTGATGGAAAATTAACAACTAAATACAAATTAACAAAATCTAAATGAATGATAATGAAATTAAAGCAAAACCCAATAACTTAACTAATTAACCAATGTTAAAACAATGCTAGGATATTGATTTCACCTAGATACACTAACCCAAATCATAGAATCTATTACCCAAGTTCTAATTCCTTGATTGAAAATCGAATTTCCTAAGTTGTAAAACATACCTTCTCAACCTATTTTTCCTACCTATCCCTATTAGCTTCGCACCAACAAAATGAAGATTAATAGTCTGAAGTCTCTTAAGCTTTGTGAAATTCTATCTAATTTCATAGATTGGCGTTATCTATCTCTAGTTTTCGCTCAATCTATGTATATCCTAAGAAGCATAATCACAAATCACTTCTCAGTCTCATGTGAAACACAACATGGATGTGGGATCAAGCATCAAAAGTCTTAAGCAAAGAGATAAACACTCAATCATGGAATTAAACTCAAGTAAATCAATTAATATAAATTAAATCATGTATCAAGGTTACATCAAACCTACTAAACAACCGTCTATTCAAAAACAAAAAAAAAAAAAACAATACAAAACAACTAATCAAGATTCATCATGAAAAAAGCAAAAGATGGAGAAATCTTCTCTAATTTGAATCCCAAATCTCAATACCTCTCCTTCCAAAGCTGCGCTTCCATGACGAACCAAGACCATTTTCCTTCTTTTCATGCTAATTTATACCTCTTTCACTAAGGAGAAGCCCTAGCAAGCCAAAACGCATCGTTTATTTTCACATCTAACAAGTTCATCGCGGTGAATTTTTTCTTTGCGCGCGGCGAGGATCTTTCGGGCCAAATTTGAGCAAGGTATATCAAATCTGGAAACGTGGTAACATATGAATTTTATCCTTTGAATCATGTTTCTACTGTTTCAAGAATCAGCCAGATCAGACGGTCTAATCGAAAGTATTGCCCAACTACTGAAGCACATCCAAAGAGTTTTTCTTCAGTTCCCACATACTGTTCAACAACTTCAAGCCAAGTTTTCACCCTCCCAGTCTGAATAGGAAAACCAAAACATGAAAGTTGTAGCTTGCTTCTTAGCTTCCAAATCTCTAAATTCAGGTCTATCCGAGTTTTCAGCTCAAGTACGTATTTACACTAAAACGTCATTTATGCTCAAAATCGTCGTTTAGGCCTGCAAGAAAAATTAGTATAATTAGGTAGCAATTAGGACCCAATGTATGAAAAGTATACTAAATCCTATCGAAATTCAAGGCAAAACATAGGAAAAATAGGATTATCAAATCCCAAATTAAGATTTGCTCATCCTCGTAAAAAGGAATAAAAATCAAAACAAAGAAAGATAAATACCTAGATTGAATCACACAGTCTAAAAATTGTGTACATTATTACAAAAAAATCTCAACAATCCAAGAAGTCATAAATTAAATTGACTATCTTTCTCTATCAGTCCCTGAGTAGGTAATCCCCACTTCAGTCCACCTTCGACTTCTCGGATTATTTATAGCAGAAATGTAAAGTGTTATCAAATGGTGGTAGACTCCATAGCTACAGTATCGAACTACTCTCTAACTAATGTGGACTAGACCTCACTAAGGATCAAAGTCTTGCAAGCTGTGATGTTAGTTCGGGTAGTGGCTCCAAGATAAGGATAGGATAACAAAGTAAGAAAACTCGGTTTTCCTCATGCAAACACTATGAGCTACTCAATCTCCGCTTTCTTTCTCAACCACCAATCAAAGTGTCACCATTTATAACCCTCAAACTATGCATTTCTTATTTATTTATTTTTTTTGAATTGAACCAAATAATTTTTGTTTTTTTTTTTGTTTTTTTTTTTTTTTTGCAATAACAAATATTTACAACACCATTGAGGGTCTATTGCCCCTTTCTACCCTTTTTGCAACCCCCAAACTTAAAATTTTGGCCATCACTTATTCACACACCTCTCAAAGCTCTTCCGTGTCATACATTAGGTCCATAATTCTCCTAAGGGTATGATAAGTGTTTAGGCATAAGGATTGGACAATTTTTAGTTTACAAGAAATAAGGCAATGATAATCTCATAAGGCTCAAAGGGTGACTAAGGAAAGATTTATTCATGGTCGGTGGAAAGGCTCAAATTCCAAAAAATGCCTAATCATTTCCTCAACAATGTTTATCCTAGAATTTGCCGCCTCACACTTCTTAACTAGGTTCTAGAGTCCACCAACATTACAGACTTCACCTAATCAATAAAATGAATCTAAATGCCGAAGAATGAAAAATAGTGGTTGAACCACTCAACAAACCCTAGCGAAAAAAAAAAATTATCAACCAACATAAACTTGAAGCAATGCTTAGCATTTTCCACAAATAATATCCCAACAATCCTAGTCTACATCATGACTATGCAATTCATCTAGGCAACACACACAACACACACAAAACATACTAAACAATAAAAATCAAAGAACTTAAAACACAAGAAACACAATTTCGAGCTAAACACACAACAAAATAACACAAAAATTTTCAAAATTTTCTACCCCCCAACCTTAAAAATGACATTGTCCTCAAGCCCATCATGCATATCAACGAATAGAAAAGCAAAAGTAAAGGTTATAAATAACTCCCCTGATTGATCCTTAAAGGCCGATTTTTGGGCAAAATCCGACATCCATCCTGGCTTCCTCATCATCATCATCTGTCAAACAAATGAAAATCGAGTGCTAATGTGTTAGATACCCTCACCGATTAATATGAAAGAATTACATCCTATCTCAGCCTTATTGACTAAACCTAAATCTAAACAAAAACAAATAAACTAAACAGGAAATCAACATCAGTTCCTCCTTACAAACATAAAGAAAAATAAAACAAAAACTAAAAAGAAAGGGTCTTCAAGCTTCAATCTTCTTCTACTTCTTCCTCTCACACACTCCCAAATCTCTAAAAGCACTCAACACGACAACCCAACTTCCTCAACACCAAATAAATCAAATCAACAATTCACACTCCACAATCAACTAATCCTCAAATTCTCAACCAACATATTCAAGCAATTTTTCAACAAAAACAAATCCACATTGAAGTGAACAAATAAATTGCACAACTCTTAACCTTACCAAGCCCAAGCTTTTCCAACCTTCAATTGCTCCAATTTCATTCCAAATCACCTCCAATTTTTGAAATCTAGGGGTTGCTAAAATTTCTTCCAAATGGGTTAAACCGGGCATTGAAAGGTGCATGATTGTTTAAAGAGGTAAGGAGTGGAATGGTGCAATTTTGAGGGAAAGGTGAGAAATTGAAGAAGAGAAAAAGAAATTCTTGGAGGCTAGGGTTTGAAATCGCAAAAATGGGGAGAATGAAGGTGGGTTATAAAGATCTCAGGTTTCACCGTGGTGAAAAGACTTTCGCCGCGGCGAAGTTCTTGAATTTCCTAATTCTGAATTTGGGCTGTGTATGATGCCGTGACGAGAATAAAGTTCGTCGTCAATTTGGAATCCTATGAGTACTCAATTGGCATGCATACAATGCAGCGGTGAGATTCTTCCTTTGCCGCGACGAAGTCTGGGAATTGTTTTTCATGCCACATTTTGACATTCACCTGAAACACCCAAAACAAATGAAATTAACTATTTCCCAAGTCAGAAAACACATAACAAATTTAAAACAACTCAAAAATGAGAACGCTTGGGTTGCCTCCCAGAAGCGCTTGTTTATAGTCGAAAGCTCACTTCTCATTCTTTCATCAATGTGGATCCTTATGGGGTGCTTCACTTCCCTTTGCCACCTCTTGGTCTTTCCTTTGGAATTTCGGGCATTCTCATAGCTCTTTTTGGAACTTCAATTTGTATTTCATACTTGAGATGAGATGGTGATTGGTTTGTTAGAGTAGATGCCTTAGAGCCAATCATTATTGTAGAATTGACTCTTGTAATAATGTTCATTAGCAAGAAATGCATTTTATTCTATATCGCGTAAATCATTATTATTGCAATAGTATTGATATATGTCCTTAGAATGGTGGAACCGTGACGAGGGTATCAAGTGTTTCAAATCTTGATATGGAACCCTATGACCCATAAGGTGGCCATTCTAGAAACGTCCGTAGCCCCAGTATATTTCTGAAGTAAGGGCACAGATAATACAGTAAGGCTATCATGGCATTAAACGACCTTGTCGAAAGGCAGTGACTGATCTCACTTGTCAAGGTTGTTTGGTGACAACCTGGTGCAACACCATGGTTGCTTACTGTAGGCGATTTTACCGTAGTAAGTTCACTGACGACCCACCAGAGGATTCATATGGATGGTACCCCAGTGTATGGATAAATCCTCTAACGAATGGTGGTGCATGTGATCCTTAGACTTGAGATCACCGGAGCGCTTGTGCACCGATTGGTGCTTTGACACTAGCCTAACGGAGTTTTTTCAGAGCTGTCATACGGTGGTGATTGGCTGCATCAAGAAGTGCATCAAGACTAGGTGGATTGACAAATGATTCCACTCCTGGATACGGAAGAAGTTATCTCACGGTGCAATTCAGTATATGGCAATGACACTAAAACTGTGGCCACATGGATTGAGTGTTGCTCTATCCGGATTATAATACAGGTCATTGGTCCAGAAACTGAATACATATATCGAGAGTAACCGAAGGTTGACACTATTTCTATGTCTTTGTCTCGTCGAGATAGCGAGGATGAAAGGATCAAATTGTACAGTAACCATATCATTGACAGGTAGCTACTTTGTGTCTGAACATCGGTGGCCATGATGCCTTGCTAGGGGCCATCTTGGTCTGTGTACAGTGAGACGATTAATTGGTGTTAATCGCGATACTATACACTGCCGGTATGATGAGGAGCCTATGGGTCACACATAGAAGATAATTAAGATCCCAAAAAAGGAAGGGCGTTTCATCTTTTTTAGGGCGAAAGGGTATTTTGGTAATTTCACAGTGTAATTAATTTATTGAAGGTCGTACGCTTTATTTAATTAGAAAATTAAATAAGTGAAATACGTTTAAATATGTGTTCACATATTTTAATTAAATCATCATTATTGTTAAATGTTAATATATAGATAAAAATTATTAATTGATTTTATTGAGATATGATGAAATAAAAATTAATATCTAATTGGGAGTGTTGGTACATGGGGTGTTTGGTTGGAGCCCCAGCCTATTCCATATTGGAATAGGGTAACATTTTACATAAAGAAAATTGTTTCTTTGTAAAATAATGAGACTTTTCATTATTCATTCTCTTGAAAAACACAAACACTGTAGCCCCTTTCTCTCCCACGGCAGAAACCCATTTTGCCAAAAAGCATTCATTTTGATTTCATTCTTCTTTAATCTTAAAGCCAAAGAGGATCTAGCAAATCCCTCTTTGGTTCTTTGTGATTGTCTTCGTGTGGACTACGTCGGTTCGATCCTACACTTGGGTCGGTAGCAAAAACGTTCAAAGACAAACGTGGTGGAGCCTCCAAACGTGCGTATGATTCTCTTAACTCATGATTAACCTTTTTGTGCAGATTTACTTTAATATAAATTATAAAATTATACCCTTGATCTTGGCTCATGTAAACGATCCTTGTATTATATTTTTTTTATTTTCGCTGCGTATATGGATCATTTACTAACATGGTCGAGTCCAATGTTTGGAGTCTCTTCCAACACCAATTTTGACTTGTGCGCATTTACACCAAATGCCTTAAATTGTTCCTTGTGAGGTGAGTTGCTTGGTTGAAATTCCCCGAAGTATCTTGCACACCTTTTTGCTTTGAGATTTTCCTCTTCATTAGTCTTGTCTTCATGTTTTTCCCACTTTTCTTCATTGTGAGGTTGCTCCAACACTATACCTCTCCTCAATGTTATGACATTTAATTGTTCTTTAAGATTTGTGACTGTTGTGCTCGGCAAAGAACCTTGAGATCTCTTTGTCCATTGTTCAACCAATTGCCCCACTTGAACCTCCAAATTTCGAATGGACACTCTTTGATTTTTGAAGTTTGAGCGTGTCTTATTCATAAAACTTATGGTTTCTTGCATGAACTTTTCGAACATATCTTCCAATTTTGACACTCTTTGCTCTATCGGTTGAAGATTCACCATTGGTTGATGGTTTGACACTGTCTTTTGATTTAATTGATTGCTTTGATTGCTCCAAGACAAATTTGGGTGATTCCCCCAACCAGGATTGTAGGTGTTGGAGATTGAGTCATTTTGCAACCTTTGTGAACTAACCATGTAATTCACTTGCTCGGTTGTTGAGAAGACTAACTGGTTTCCAATTTGGCATTCCACACTCCCATGGTTTCCTGCACAAAATTCACAAGTTATAAAAGGTGAGTGAATAGAATTTACATTCATACCTCTCAATTGGCTTTGAAGTGATGCAATTTGTGCAGATAATGTGGCGAACACATCAACTTCATGTAGACCCATTGTTCTCTTTGGCATTGCTCTCTCATTAGGTCTTTGGTAGTTATTGTTGGTCATCACCTCAAGCAATTCATAAGCATCTTCTGGGGTATTGTTATTTAAGGCTCCACCTGCTACCACATCTACCATAGTTTGAATATTTGGTAGCAACCCATTGTAAAATGTTTGGACTTGTATCCAAAACGGTAGACCATGATATGGACATTTCCTTAACAACTTCGTGTACCTCTCCCAAGCTTCATAGAGTGATTCATCATTGCCTTGCATGAAAGAGATAATGTCGTTTCTCATTTTTACCATCTTTTCTAGTGGGAAGTATTTTGCAAGAAACTTTTGAGCTAATCAATCCCATGTGATGATTGTCCCAACTGGGTGTGACATGAGCCAACCTTTTGCCTTATCTCTCAGTGAAAATGAGAACAATCTCAACCTAATTGCATCATCAGTCATTCCATTAACCTTGAATGTGTCACATATCTCTAGAAAGCTAGCGATATGCAAAATTGGATCCTCATATGAATTTCCACCAAATTGGACTGATTATTGGATAATCTGAATTATTGTCGGCTTAATCTCAAAGTTCACTGCAACAGGTGGCCTTGTAATACCATAATTGCATTCTTGCACCATTGGTATGGCATAATCCATCAATGTTCTATGTACTTCTACCATGATCTCCACATGCACTACAAGAAACAGTTAATTAAGCTTAACTACAAAATAAAAATAAAAACTACAAAGAAAAGAACTCAAGCTTAAGACTATACAATATTTACGATTAACTACAAAAATGAAATAAAAGCTTCAATTTAGCACTACACTAGATACTATCAATATTAATAATCAACTATCCCCGGCAACGGCGCCAAAAACTTGATGCGTGTTTACTACAACATGCAAAAATAGCAAGTATACTAGTCGCAAAAAGTAATAAAGTGATGAGTGAGTATCGTTCCCACGAGGATAGTGTTACTAATTACCGATTTTTCTAGTTTAAGTCCTAATTGAAGCAACAATAAATTGGATTGATGGAAGATTAACAAACTAAATACAAATGCAAAACCCAACAACTTAACTAATTAAACAATTCTAAAACAAATGCTAGGGTGTTGAATTCACCTAAATACGCTAACCCAAATCATAGAATCTATTACCCAAGTTCTAATTCCTTGATTGAAAATCGAATTCCCTAAGTTGTAAAACATACATTCTCATGCTACATTTCCCTACTTATCCCTATTAAGCTTCCGCACCCAACAAAATGAAGATTAATAGTTCAAAGGATTTTAAGCTTTGTGGAATTCTATCTAGATTTCATAGATCGCTAAACCTATCTCTAGCGTTTGCTAATCTATGGTATTTATCCCAAGAGGCACAATCACAAATCACTTCTCAGTCTCATTGTGAACAACACACATTTGAATGGTGATCAAGCATCCAAAAGTCATTAAGCAAAGAGATAAACACTCAATCATGAAATTAAAACTCAAAGTAAATCAATTAATATAAATTTAAATCATTGTATCAAGGTTACATCAAACCCTAGCTAAACAACTCAGTTCATATTCAAAAACAAAAAAAAAAAAAAAATAACAAAAACAAACTGAATCAAGATTCATCATTGAAAAACAAGCAAAAGATGGAGAAATCTTCTCTAATTTGAATCCCAAATCTTCAATACTCTTCTCCTTCCAAGAGCTGCCTTCCAAATGACGAACCAAGACCATTTTCCCTTCCTTTTCATGCTAATTTATACCTCTTTCACTTAAGGATGAAGCCCTAGCAAGCCAAAACGCATCGTTTTATTTTTCACATCTAACAAAGTTTCATCGCGGTGAATATTTTTCTTTGCTGCGGCGAGGATCTTTCGGGCCAAATTTGAGCAAGGTATATTCTAAATCTGGAAACGTGGTAAACATATGAATTTTATCCCTTTGAATCATGTTTCTACTTGTTCAAGAATCAGCCAGATCAGAGGTCTAAATCGAAAGTTATTGCCAAACTACTGAAGCACATCCAAAGACGTTTTTCTTCAGTTCCCACATACTGTTCACAACTTCAAGCCAAGTTTTCACCCTCGTCCAGTCTGAATTAGGAAAAACCAAAAACATGAAAGTTGTAGCTTTGCTTCTTAGCTTCCAAATCTTCTAAATTCAGGTCATTCCGAGTTTTCAAGCTCAAGTTACGTAATTTACACTCAAAACTGTCATTTATGCTCAAAATCGTCGTTTAGGCCTGCAAAGAAAAATTAGTATAATTAGGTAGCAATTATGACCCAAATTGTATGAAAAGTATACTAAATCCTATCGAAATTCAATGCAAAATCATAGGAAAAAATAGGATTATCAAATACCCCAAAATTTAAGATTTGCTCATCCTCGAGTAAAAAGGAATAAAAATCAAAACAAAAAGAAAGATAAATACCTAGATTGAATCACAATACAAGTCTAAAAAATTGTTGGTACATTATTACAAAAAAATTCTCAACAATCCAAGAAGTCATAAATTAAATTGACTATCTTTCTCTATCAGTCCCCTGAGTAGGTAATCCCCACTTCAGTCCACCTTCCGACTTCTCGGATTATTTTATGCAGAAATGTAAAGTTTATCAAATGGTGGTAGACTCCATAAGCCTAAGTATCGAACTACTCTCTACTAATGTGGACTAGACATCACTAAGGATCAAAAGGTCTTTGCAAGCTTGTGATGTTAGGTTCGGGTAGTGTGCTCCAAGGAAAAGGATAGGATAAACAAAGTAAGAAAACTCGGTTTTCCTCATGCAAACACTATGAGCTACATCAATCTCCGCTTTCTTTCTCAACCACCAATCAAAGTGTCAACCATTTTATAACCCTCAAACTTATGCATTTCTTATTTATTTATTTTTTTTTGAATTGAACCAAATAAATTTTTGTTTTTTTTTTTGTTTTTTTTTTTTTTTTTGCAATAACAAATATTTACAACACCATTGAGGTCTATTGCCCCTTTTTCCTACCCTTTTTGCAACCCCCAAACTTAAAATTTTGGTCCATCACTTATTCACACACCTCTCAAAGCTCTTCCGTGTCATACATTAGGTCCATAATTCTCCTAAAGGGTATGATAAAGTGTTTAAGGCATAAGGATTGGACAATTTTTAGTTTACAAGAAAAATAAGGCAATGATAATCTCATAAGGCTCAAATGGGTGACTAAGGAAAGATTTATTCATGGGTCGGCTGGAAAGGCTCAAACATTCCAAAAAATGCCTAATCATTTCCTCAACAATGTTTAATCCTAGAATTTCGCCTCAAGCACTTCTTAACTAGGTTCTAGAGTCCACCAACATTATCAAGACTTCACCTAATCACATAAAATGAATCTAAGCATGCCGAAAGAATGAAAATAGTGGTTGAACCACTCAACAAACCTCTAGGAAAAAAAAAAAATTTAATCAACCAACATAAACTTGAAGCAATGCTTAGCATTTTCCACAAATAATATCCCAACAATCCTAGTCTCATCATAGACTTATGCAATTCATCTAGGCAACAACAACACAACACACACAAAACATACTAAACAAATAAAAATCAAAGAACTTAAAACACAAAGAAACACAATTTCGAGCTAAAACACACAAACAAAATAAACACAAAAATTTTCAAAATTTTCTTACCCCCAAACTTAAAAATGACATTGTCCTCAATGTCACATCATGCATATCCAACGAATAGAAAAGCAAAAGTAAAGGTTATAAGATACTCCCCTGATTGATCCGTAAAGGCCGATTTTTGTGCAAAATCCTGACATCCATTCCTTGGCTTCCTCATCATCATCATCTGTCAAACAAATGAAAATCTATGGTGCTAAATGTGTTAGATACCCTCACCGATTAATATGAAAGAATTACATCCTAATCTCAACCTTATTAAACTAAACCTAAAATCTAAACAAAAACAAATAAAGAGCCAAAAACCAGGAAATCAACATCAATTCCTACTTACAAAACATAAAGAAATAAAAACAAAAACTAAAAAGAAAGGTGCTTCAAGCTTCAATCTTCTTCTACTTCTTCCTCTTCACACAACTCCCAAATCTTCTAAAAGCACTTCAACACGACTAACCCAACTTCCTCAACACCAAATTAAATCAAAATCAACAATTTCTACACTCCACAATCAACTAAATCCTCAAATTCTCAACCAACATATTCAAGCAATTTTTCAACAAAAACAAATCACCAATTGAAAGTGAACAAAAAAATTGCACAAAAACTCTTAACCTTACCAAGCCCAGCTTTTCCAACCTTCAATTGCTCCAATCATTCCAAATCACCTCCAAATTTTGAAATTAGGGGTTGCTAAAAATTTCTTCAAATGGGTTAAAAGGGGCAATTGAAGGTGCATGATTGTTTAAAGAGGTAAGGGAGTGGAATGGTGCAAGAATTTTGAGGAAAAGGTGAGAAATTGAAGAAGAGAAAAAGAAATTCTTTGGAGGTAGGGTGAAATCGCAAAAATGGAGAGAATGAAGGTGGGTTTATAAAGATTCTCAGGTTTCACCGTGGTGAAAAGACTTTTCGCCGCGGCGAGTTCTTGAATTTCCTTAATTCTGAATTTGGCAGTGTGTATGATGCCGTGACGAAGAATAAAGTTCGTCGTGGCAAAATTTGGAATCTATGAGTACTCAATTGGCAGTGCATACAATGCAGCGGGAGATTCTTCCTTTGCCGCGACGAACGTCTGGGAATTGTTTTTTCATGCCACATTTTGATCATTCACCTGAAACACCAAAAGACAAATGAAATTAAACATTTCCCAAGTCAGAAAAACACATAAACAAATTTAAAACAACTCAAAAATGAGAACGCTTGGGTTGCCTCCCAAGAAGCGCGTTTATAGTCGAAAGCTCAACTTTCTCATTCTTTCCATCAATGTGGATCCTTATGGGGTGCTTCACTTCCCTTGCCACCTCTTGGTCTTTCCTTTGGAATTTCGGGCATTCTCATAAGCATCTTTTGGAACTTCAAATGTATATTCCTAATTGAGATGAGATGGTGATTGGTTTGTTAGAGTAGATGCCTTAGAGCAATCAATTATGTAGAATTGACTCTTGTAATAATGTTCATTAGTCAAGAAAATGCATTTTATTCTATACGCGTAAATCATTATTATTGCAATATGTATTGATATATGTCCTTAGAATGGTGGAACCGTGACGAGGGTATCAAGTGTTTCAAATCTTGATAGTGAGAACCCATGAGCACATAAGGTGGCCATTCTAGAAACGTCCGAGCCCCAGTATTATTCGGAAGTAAGGGCACAGATAATACAGTAAGGCTATCATGGCATTAAACGACCTTTCGAAAGGCAGTGACTGATCTCATGTCAAGGTTGTTTGGTGAAACCTGGTGCCAACCATGGTTGCTTACTGTAGGCGATTTTACCGTAGTAAGTTCAAGGACTGACCACCAGAGGATCCATATGGATGGTAACCCCAGTGTCTATGGAATAAATCCTCTAACGAATGGTGGTGCATGTGATCCTTAGACTTGAGATCACGGAGCGCCTTGTGCACGATTGGTGCAGTTTGACATAGCCTAACGGAGTTTTATTCAGAGCTGTCAATACCGTGGTGATTGGCTGCACAAGAAGTGCATCAAGACTATGGTGGATTGACAAATGATTCATCACTCCTGGATACGAGATAGAAGTTATCTCACGGTGCAATTCAGTAATGGCAATGACACTAAAATGTGGCCACAATGGGATTGAGTTGTTGCTCTATCCGGATTATAATACAGGTCATTGGTCCAGAAACTGAATAAAATATCGAGAGTAACGAAGGTTGCACTATTTCTATGTCTTTGTCTCGTCGAGATAGCGTAGGATGAAGGATCAAATTGTACAGTAACCATATCATTGACAGGTAGCTACTTTGTTGAATCGAAACTATCGGGTGGCCCATGATGCCTTGCTAGGGGCCAATCTTGGTCTGTGTACAGTGAGACGATTAATTGGTGTTAATCGCGATACTATACACTGCCGGTAGATGAGGAGCCTATGGGTCACACACATAGAAGATAATTTAAGATCCCAAAAGAAGGAAGGGCGGTTTATTTTTTAAGGCGAAAGGGTATTTGGTAATTTCACAGTGTTAATTATTTATTGAAGGTCGTAGCCTATTTAATTAAAAATAATAAGTGAAATACGTTTAAATATGTGTTCACATATATTAATATAATCATCATTATTGTTAAATGTTAATATATAGATAAAATATATATTAATTGATTTTAATTGAGATAATGATGAAATAAAAATTAAATATCTAATTGGGAGTGTTTGGTACTGGGGTGTTTGGGTTGGAGCCAAGCCTATTCCATATTGGAATAGGGTAACTAATTTACTATAAAAGAAAATTGTTCTTTGTTAAATAATGGACTTTCATTATTTCATTCTCTTGAAAAACACAAACACTGTAGCCCCATCTCTCCCACGGCAGAAAAACCATTTTGCCAAAAAGCAATTCTTTTGATTTCATTCTTCTTTAATCTTAAAGCCAAAGAGGATCTAGCAAATCCCTCTTTGGTTCTTGTGGATTGTCTTCGTGTGGACTAAGTCGGTTCGATCCACACTGGGTCGGTAGCAAAAACGTTCAAAGACAAACGTGGTGGAGCCTCCAAACGTGCGTATGATTCTTTAACCATGGATTAACTTTTGTGCAGATTATTTAATATAAATTATAAAATTATACCCTTGATCTTGGCTCATGTAAACGATCCTTGTATTATATTTTTTATTTGCGTGGGATATGACTTATACATGGTCGAGTCCAATGTTTGGAGTCTCCAACACCAATTTTGACTTGTGCGCATTTACACCAAATGCCTTAAATTGTTCCTTGTGGGTGAGTTGCTTGGTTGAAATTCCCCGAAGTATCTTGCACACCTTTTTGCTTGAGATTTTCCTCTTCATTAGTTTGTCTTCATGTTTTTCCCACTTTTCTTCATTGTGAGGTTGCTCCAACACTATACCTCTCCTCAATGTTATGCATTTAATTGTTCTTAAGATTTGTGAATGTTGTGCTCGGCAAAGAACCTTGAGATCTCTTTGTCATTGTTCAACCAATTGCCCACTTGAACCTCCAAATTTCGAATGACACTCTTTGATTTTTGAAGTTTGAGCGTGTCTTATTCATAAACTTATGGTTTCTTGCATGAACTTTTCGAACATATCTTCCAATTTTGACACTTTTGCTCTATCGGTTGAAGATTCACCATTGGTTGATGGTTGACACTGTCTTTTGATTTAATTGATTGCTTTGATTGCTCCAGACAATTTGGGTGATTCCCCCAACCAGGATTGTAGGTGTTGGAGATTGAGTCATTTTGCAACCTTTGTGACATAACCATGGAATCACTTGCTCGGTTGTTGAGAAGACTAACTGGTTTCAATTTGGCATTCCACTCCCATGGTTTCCTGCACAAAATTCACAAGTTATAAAAGGTGAGTGAATAGAATTTACATTCATACCTCTCAATTGGCTTTGAGTGATGCAATTGTGAGATAAGGTTGCGAACACATCAACTTCATGTAGACCATTGTTTCTCTTTGCATTGCTCTCTCATTAGGTCTTTGGTAGTTATTGTTGGTCATCACCTCAAGCAATTCATAAGCATCTTCTGGGGTATTGTTATTTAAGGCTCCCACCTGCTACCACACTACCATAGTTTGAATATTTGGTAGCAACCCATGTAAAATGTTTGGACTTGTATCCAAACGGATAGACCATGATATGGACATTTCCTAACAACTTCGTGTACCTCTCCAAGCTTCATAGAGTGATTCATCATTGCCTGCATGAAAGAGATAATTCGTTTCTCATTTTTTCCATCTTTCTAGTGGGAAGTATTTTGCAAGAAACTTTTGAGCTAATCCGTCATGTGGTGATTGTCCCAACTGGGTGTGACATGAGCTAACCTTTTGCCTTATCTCTCAGTGAAAATGAGAACAATCTCAACTAATTGCATCATCAGTCATTCCATTAACCTTGAATGTGTCACATATCTCTAGAAAGTAGCGATATGCAAAATTAGACCCTCATATGAATTTCCACCAAATTGGACTGACTGTGGATAATCTGAATTATTGTCGGCTTAATCTCAAAGTTCACTGAAACATGTGGCTTGTAACACCAAATTACATTCTTGCACTGTTGTTATGGCATAATCCATCAACATTTTATGTACTTCTGCCATGATCTCTAAATGCACTACAAGAAACAGTAATTAACCTTAACTACAAATAAAAATAAAACTACAAACAAAGAACTCAGCTAAGACTATACAATATTTCAATTAACTACAAAATGAATAAAAGCTCAATTTAGCACTACACTAGTACTATCAATATTAATAATCACATCCCCAACACGGCGCCAAAAACTTGATGCGTGATTTCATAAACATGCATAGTGTAGTAGTGCACTAGCCGAAAAAGAAATAAAGTGATAAGTAGTATCGTTCCAACGGATAGTGTTACTAAGTACCGATTTCTCTAGTTTAGTCCTCATTGAACACAATAAATTGGATTGATGGAAAATTAACAACTAAATACAAATTAACAAAATATAAATGAATGATAATGAAATTAAAGCAAAACCCAACAACTTAACTAATTAACCAATGCTAAAACAATGCTAGGGTGTTGATTCACCTAGATACGCTAACCCAAACCATAGAATCTATTACCAAGTTCTAATTCCTTGATTGAAAATGAATCCCTAAGTTGTAAAACATACCTTCTCAGGCTATTTTCCTACTTATTTCGCACCAACAAATGAAGATTAATAGTCCGAGTTTCTTAACTTGTGAAATTCTACCTAGATTTCATAAATCGTGTTTATCTATCTCTCGTTTTCGCTCAATCTATGGTATTTATCCCAAGAGGCACAATCACAAATCACTTCTCAGTCTCATTGTGAACAAATACATTCGAATGGTGATCACAAGCATCCAAAAGTCATTAAGCAAAGAGATAAAACTCAATCATGAAATTAAAACTCAAAGTAATCAATAATATAAATTTAAATCATTGTATCAAGTTACATCAAACTCTAGTAAAAAACTCAGTCATACTCAAAACAAAATAAATAACCAAAACAAACTGAATCAAGATTCATCATTGAAAAACAAGCAAAAGATGGAGAAATCTTCTCTTATTGAAGCTCAAATCTTCAATACTCTTCTCCTTCCAAGAGCCGCCTTCCAAATGATGAACCAAGACCATTTTCCCTTCCTTTTCGTGCTAATTTATACCTCTGTCACTTAAGGACGAAGCCCTAGCAAGCCAAAACGCATCGTTTTATTTTTCACATCTGACACAGTTTCGCCGCGGTGAATATTTTTCTTTGCCGCGGCAAGGATCTTTCGGGCCAAATTTGAGCATGATAGATTCTGAATATGGAAACGTGGTAAACATATGAATTGTATCCATTTCAATTATCATTCTACTTGTTCAAGAATCAGCCAGATCAGAGGTCTAAATCGCAAGTTATTGCCAAACTACTGAAGCACAGCCAAAGACGTTTTTCTTCAGTTCCCAACATACTGTTCACAACTTCAAGCCAAGTTTTCACCCTCGTCCAGTCTGAATTAGGAAAAACCCAAAACATGAAAGTTGTAGGTCTGCTTCTTAGCTTTCCAAATCTTCTAAATTCAGGTCATTCCTAGTTTTCAAGCTCAAGTTACGCAATTTACACTCAAAACTGTCATTTATGCTCAAAATCGTCGTTTAGGACTGCAAAGAAAAATTAATATAATTAGGTAGCAATTATGGCCCAAATTGAATGAAAAGTATCCTAAATCCTATCGAAATTCAATGCAA